>NW_027309909.1:0-300000 GCF_047496795.1 Chiloscyllium punctatum | reverse complement strand
CTCCTGTACTCAATGCACAGACCAATAAAGGCAAGTACACCAAACACTCTCTTCACTAACCTGCCTATCTGTGATTCCACTTTCAAAGAATTATGAACCTGCACTCCAAGATCTCTTTGTTCAGCAACACTCCCCAGGACCTTCCCATTAAGTATATAAGTCCCACCCTGATTTGCTTTTCCAAAATGCAGAACCTCACATTTATCTAAATTAAACTTCATCTGCCACTCCTCAGCCCATTTGATCGGAGTCTCATTGTACTTTCAGGTAACTTTGCTGTCCATTGCACCTCCAATTTTGGTGTCTATTGTAAACCTACTAACCATAGCTCCTATATTCACATAGAAATCATTTATATAAATGGCAAAAAGCAGTGGACCCAGTATCCAGCCTGACAGCATATTGCTCATCACAGGCTTACAGTCCAAAAAGCATCCTGCACTATGACACTGTCTGCTCAGCAAGGTTAGAGCTCATGGCATACAGAGAGATCTAACCATTTGGATACAGAACTGGTTCAAAGGCAGAAGACAGAGGGTGGTGATGGAGGGTCGCTTTTCAGACTGCAGGCCTGTGACTAGTGGAGTGTTTCAAGGATCACTGCTGGATCCACTACCTTTCGTCATTTATATCAATGACTTAGATGTAAACATAGGAGGTATAGTTCGTGAGATGACACCAAAACTGGAGGTGTAGTGGACAGTGAAAAAGATTACCTCAGAGTACAATGGGATCTTGATCAGATGGGTGAATGGGCTGAGGAGTGGCATTTTGGGAAAGCAAATCTTAGCAGGACTTATACACTTAATGGTAAGCTCCTGAGGTGTGTTACTGAACAAAGAGGCCTTGGAGTGCAGGTAGATAGGATAGTAAAGGCGGCATTTGGTATGTTTGCCTTTATCGGACAAAGTATTGAGTACATGAGTTATGAGATCATGTTGCAGCTGTACAGGACATTGGTTAGGCCACTTTTGGAACGTTGCGTACAAATCTGGTCTCCCTCCTATTGGAAGGATGTTGTGAAACTTGAAAGGGTTCAGAAAAGATTTACAAGAATGTTGCCAGCGTTGGAGGATTTGAGCTAGGCTGGGGGTTGAATAGAGGTTGAATAGATTGGGGCTGTTTTCCCTGCAGCGTCGGAGGCTGAGAGGTGATCTTATCTATGTATATAAAAACCTGAGGTGCATGGATAGGATAAATATACAAAGTCTTTTCCCTGGTGTGGGGGATCCCAGCACTAGAGGGCATAGGTTAATGGTATGAGGGGAAAGACTTTAAAGAGACTTGAGGGGCAACGTTTTCACACCGAGGGTGGTACGTGTATGGAATGAGCTGCCAGAGGAAGTGGAAGAGGCCATTATGATTGCAACATTTAAAAGGCATCTTCATGTGTATATGAATAGGAAGGATATGGGCCGGGTGCTGACAGGTGGGACTAGATTGCGTTGTGATATCTGATCAGCGTGTACTGGTTGGACCGACGGGTCTCTGTTTCTGTTCTGTCCATCTATGATTCTTTGACCTTCCAGCCAATTCCGTATCCAAACAGCGAGTTCCGCCAGAATTCTATGGTGTTGAACCTGCTTACCAGTGTGTTATGTGAAACTTTGTGTCTTTCTCAAGTCAAGTTAATGATTTCAATGCACAAAGCCGTGCTGACTCTCCCGAATCATTTCTTGCTTTTCCAATGACATGTAAATACTGTCCTTGAGAATCCCTTCCAACAACTTCTCTGCCACTGACTTCAGGCTCACCTGTTTGTAGTTCCCTGGCTTTTCCTTACCACCTTTCTCAAATAATGGCACCAGTCTTCCAGCACCTCACCTGTGGCGATCGATGATACAAATATCGCAGTGAGGGGCCCAGCAAAAGCTTCCCTAATTACCCACAAAAGAGGGAGTTTGACCCCACCCCACAGCTCACCAATAGGATAAACAACACACTGAGGAATCTACAAAAAAACGGACAGATAACCTGGTCTGACCTACAAAGAATGAAACCTGAAAGCAACAACACCCCCAGATTCTATGGACTACCCAAAGTGCACAAACCAGCCATCCCACTCAGACCCATAGTATCACTACCAGGGACACCATCACACAAACTGGCCAAAGAACTACAGCAGAAACTGAAACACCTGATCAGTGGATCCAGACAATCTATACAATCGACACAGGAATTCTTGGACATCATCAGAAATATACACATAGACAAGGAAGAAACTATGGTCTCATTCGATGTAACTGCACTGTTCACCTCCATCGACACAACACTAGCCAAAGAAACAATAGCCAACCTGCTGGACAGACATAACAGACAACAGGACGTCGAACCTATCAACAAAGACGGCATACTTAAACTAATGGACTTGTGCCTCACAACACACTTCACATTCAATAACCAAATATACGAACAAATCAACGGAACACCCATGGGCTCACCGATCTCTGGACTCATAGCAGAAGCAGTAATGCAAAGGTTAGAACAAACAGTCTTACCACAACCTCAACACAAACTCTGGGTCAGATATGTGGATGACACCTTTGTAATAATTAAAAACACAGAAATAGACAACACACAACGGATCATCAACGCCACACTCACAGAAATCCGATTCACTAGAGAGGAAGAAAAGGACAACCAACTCCCATTCCCAGACGTGATGGTACAGAGAACACCGAACGGAGAATTCACCACAAAGGTTTACAGGAAAGCCACACACACAGATCAAGTCCTGAACTATGAAAGCAACCACCCCAACACACACAAACGAAGTTGCATCAGGACACTATTCAAAAGGGCCACAATACACTGCAGCACACCAGAACTACAAAAAGAGGAAGAGTAACGCCTATACAAAGTATTCACCAAATACGGATACCCTCGCAATTTCATCAACAGATGCCTAAGGGAGAGATAACGGAACGAGGACATGCCGCAACCCAAAGGACTAGCCACACTACCATACATCAGGAGCATTTCTGAACTGACAGCGACCACTCGGACTCATAACAGCACACAAACCAACAGCCACTCTCAGACAACAACTCACCAGAACAAAGGACCCGATACCCAACATGAGCAAAACTAATGTAGTGTACAAAATCCCATGCAAGGACTGCACAAAACACTACATCGGACAAACAGGAAGACAGTTAACGATCCGTATACACGAACACCAACTAGCCATGAAACGACACGACCAGCTATCCTTAGTAGCCACACACACAGACGACAAGCAACATGAATTCAACTGGGACAACACTACCATTATAGGGCAAGCCAAACAGAGAACAGCCAGGGAATTCCTAGAGGCATGGCACTCATCCACAGACTCTATCAACAAACACATCGACCTGGACCCAATAAACCGGCCACTACAGCGGACAGCTCGAACTGACAACCGGAAGCGGCAGAGACAGGCCACTATAAATACCGGAGAAAACAGCACAGAAGCGCTTCACAGGAGGCTCCCAAGCACTGAGGATGTCACCTAGACAGGGGACGAAACGTTTGCAAGACAAATTCCCAGCTCGGCGAACAGAACCACAACGAGCACCTGAGCTACAAATCTTCTACCAAACTTTGAATACCCACAAAGTTCTGGGATACACCTGATCAGATTCAGGGATTTATCCACCTTTATGCATTTTAAGACATCCAGTACCTCCTTCTCTATAATATGTACACTTGCCAAGTTATTACTATTTATTTCTCCAACTACTCTAACCTCTATATCCCCTTTCAGTAAAAACTGACATGAAATACTTACAGAATCTCTCCCACCTCCTGCTGTTCCATAGACAGTCTTGTTGATCTTTGAGGGTCGCTATTCTCTGCCTAGTTATTCTTTTGTCTTTAGTGTATTTGTAAAATCTCTTTGGATTCTCCTTAAACCTATTTCCCAAAGCTATCTCATGTCCCCTTTTTTGCCTCCTGGTTTCCTGTGAGTATACTGCTACCTTTCTTATAGTCCTCTAGGGATTCACACAAACACAGTGGGGTCTGTACCTGCCATATCCTTCCTTCATTTTCTTGACCAGAGCCTCAATTTTGAAGGTCATGCAGCATTCTCGATGCCTCCCAGCCTTGGCCTTAACAGGAACATACTGTCTGTGTATTCTCATTTTCGCAGGCCTATGGAGGCAATGGCAGATGAGGACAGAGAAACAATCATTATCAGTAAAGAGGTCGGGTTGGGAAAGCGAACAACTCATCCTTATCTCTATAATTTCTCTCTAGCCTCAGAACTACCACTATCTCTGGTATCAAAAACATCTCAATCTCTGCAACATCCTCCAATCTCTAATCTCCTCCAGTCTCAACACACTATCTTTAATCTTGTCCACCCTCACAAATCTCTGTGATGTGCCTTTCTTTAATTCCAGCCTTCAGGATAACCCATTTTTATTTCAGATTCCTGCACCCAGAGCTCCACAATGTCCCGCTTAACCTCTGTCACATTTTTCTCCAAAAAACATTAATCAATCACGTATCATCTATTCTAATATCACCTTCTCTGACCTGGTTTCTATTGTGGCTTGTCATATTCCTATATTACGCGTCTGTGGTCGACATGACAGAAAACGGTTTTGTGGTCCATTGGGTTTATGCTGTAAAGAAATCTCCCAGCTAACTATTTTAATCCCATTTTCCAGCACAGAGCACATAGACCTGTCAGCCTTGGCCTTGCAAATGTGTTCCTAAATAGATTTTAAATGCCTTCGGGATTTCTGTCTCTCACTCTCTTCCAGTCAGTGAGGTTTAGTGCAACTGTTGCTCTCTGCTATCGCCCACAGGGTTCAGAGCAGCTGGGTCTGTGCGAACCACAGATCACCCATTGGGAAGGATGGCAGGGTCCCTGAGACAGGGCACAGGAGATTTACCAGGATGGTTCAAGGAATGGGGGATTTTAGTTGCAGAATTTGTGGGGCTTTTTTAACATTAATTGTTCACGTGACATGTGTGTTGCTAATACACATCAAGAACAACCATCCGTAATTAATGGACTCTCCTTTTCAACTTCTCCCCTTGGCTGTGCTGTGGTAATATTCAGGTTAACCACTACCAGACATCTCTCTCTAATGAGAGAGCAGTCCTATGGTCGAGTAGGACAATGCTGACTTGATCTTTTACACAGTGATGCCACTGTGCCTCGAGGGTGGGGAAAGGGAATGCTGAAGGTGGTGGATGGGAAACCACTCAGGTACAGTACTTTATCCTGGAGGATGTTCACTTTCTTTAATATTGTTGGGGAGGGGGGGGGTGCACTGATGCAGGCAAGTGGAGAATGTTCCAACACAATCCTGATGTGTACATTATAGAGAGCAAACAGACATTGGGGAATCAGCGGTTTGGAAAAATGGAGTGTGTTCTCCTTGTAGCAAAGGAAATTTGGGGAGCTGTGACAAAGCGGTTTACAAAAGTTACACATTATAATAATAAACCTTACACCCATCAGCTCATTATACAAGGATTACAGGACACATGTTGAAGATTATGGAAGATCTATTGAGAGGATGGTTTGATTCAAAGGAGAACTTTTATTCAGCAAATGGTATTGATCGGGAACACAATACTCTCATACAATACAAATATCCAGGGCCTGATGTATTGAGTAATTCTGTCAGAGTTTGGCGTTACAATGACTGAGATTACCATCTGAATATCTGCCTGTAATACAAGTTTATAAAATCCGTCACTGTCAGTTCAAGTTTGAAACTCATACAATCCCCTCCTCCTGGCCCAGGAGGACTGTACACATTACCCCTGGTGGAGGTTAGCAGGCACTTCAAGGGCAAATCTGTGTGGGTTTCTATGAGTTTCCACCTTGGGACTTCATGTGACTGAACATGGGACAGAATGTTCCAAGATTCAGTGAGATATGGAGAGCAGGATTTGCTTTCTTTTCTTTCCTTCCGTTCTGCCGCTGTGCCTCCTCAATAAGACATGGGGGGGGGGGCGGGGGGGTGAAAGGCTCATGCACCTTGATGGGCAAGTTGTCTCCATTCTGACCAATGGGCAACAAGCTCCTCCCAGTCATGAAACAGAGTATCCCTGAAAGATAGCAACTGAGCATGCTTCCCACTGCCCAGTGCTCACAATACATGTTCCGAATAATGAGGGGGGAAATCTCCTAGAAAAGGCATAACAGGAATGTTCCAAAAGGAGCATAAACAGTTTACAGAGAGATATTCACAGGAAACCTGGGCAACAAGTAGGCAAATAGAGTATAACTTGGGATAAACTGGAGAAAGATGCAGCACAAAGGTACTGGGGGAAAATGAGCAGGAAACACAGAAAGCGAGCACACAGTTACAACAGGGAATCAGGAAGGGGAATGGAATGCTGTCCCTTATTTAAAAGAGTTTGCAATATAAGAGTTTGGAGTATATATCTTAGGGCAACTAAACAAATGGCAAGTGAGACCACATCTGGAGTAACGTGAACAGATTTGGTCACTTTAGTTCATGAAATAGAGCAGTTTATTGAAGGCATTTCAGAGAAGATCCATTGGGATGATCCCTGTTTTGAAGGGATTATCCTGTAAGCAAAGGCTGAATAAGTTGGGAATATACTCACTGGACTTTGGAAGAATGAGAGGTGATCTCTTTGAAACATACAGGATTCCGTCGAGGTTTGACAGGGTAAATATGGAGAGGATGTGTCCCATTACGGGTGAGTCTTGAACCAGATTCTGGAATCAAGGGTTCTGTTTCAGATTTGTTAAGTTAAAGGCAACACCGACACAGGTTAGGGTTTCAGTAGCAATGGAGCTGGGGTGAGAAGGAGACAAGCAACGTTTTAGAGATTGGAATTCGTGTTGTTTGTGATTGTGTAGATGTCTGATCAGAAGGTCACCTTGGGGTCAGATATGAAAGCAATACTGTGAAGAATGTAGTTCTGCCTCAGACACTTCCCAGTGAGAGGGAGGGACACAGCAGTAAGGGAAATGAATTTGGAATAGCAACTGAAGGCAATGGGGTTAACAATTACAGTGTTTCATTGGAGTGAATTGCAGCTAATCGAAGCGTGGTAAGCAGTTTGATAACTGAGTAATAGTGGAGTAATGGAGAGGGATGATGGGGAGGGAGAGCTGGGCACTGTCAGTGTACATGTGAAACCTAACACAGTGCTTTTGAGCGATGTTACCTCCTGGCAGTGTGTAGGTGAGAAACAGGACGGGCCAAGGATAGATCCTGGAGGGACACCAAATACAATGAACTCAGAAAGGAAAGGGAGAGTGGAGACGGAGCAGGATTTTCCAGTGATGGTGAGGTCAAATATTAGGTTTTAGCAGAATGGGAGAGAAGGACATAACCAGGAAAGACAGACATACAGATCATGGAACAATATCTGTGAATTGCAAGGTGGGGGGGTGGTGGAGGGAGGGAGGGCGGTGACAAGCAGGAGGATTAGACAGATTTGGAATGTCCATGATTTAGCTACACGAGGGTAAATGGTCAAGATGACCTCTAATAAGGCTTGACAAGGGACTCGAGGAAATGCAAGTTTAGGACTAAAATGAGGAGCACCCTTGTGAGGCAGTTTGGCTCAGTGGGCTAGTGGAGAGGGAGGAAAGAAGCAGAGGCAGCTGATCGCATTGTCTCAATGTTATGGACAGAGAAACTCCATGTGCTTCTCACTCTTGTTGTTGGAGGGGAGGATGGAGGAGACAGGATAATGGACAGTGTTTTTATTTCCAAAACAATAAACAAAACCTGTGATAGTGATTCTAAAAATGAGTGAACAAACCTGTCGTATTTATCATTTATCAAGAATATTAAAATATACAACTGAACTTCAGGTTTGAATCCCAAATCGGTAGAGGGTGGCTCTGAATTCAAGAAAAACAAAACTGGAATGAAGAATCTACTGTTTGCCATGGAACCAATGGGGATGTTTTTCTGCCATTGACAATGTCCTTGAGGGAAAGAAACCCGACAGTGGCCCATCAAGTCACTCATTGTATTAATCACTGCACAGTCTCAACAAAGGAATGAAACTGGATGGACCACATTACATCTCCCAATGCACCCACACAGTCAGCTCTCTTGACCCTGCAACTTCTGCCTCACTGTGGGCCAACAGCAGCAGCAGAACTGTACTCCAGCCCAATGTGAAATCTCGTGGCCTGATATCCCCCACTTAACCATTAACATCAAGCCAGGGGAATCAACCCTGGTTCAATGGTGAATGTAGGAGAGCATGTCAGGAGCAGTACCAGGCATACCTAAAAATTAGGTGCCAACCTGGTGCAGCTACCAAACCTGCAAGCCAAACAGCACAAGCAACACCAAATAGAACTAAGTGATCCCATAACCAACAGATTAGATCGGAGTTCTGCAGTTCTGCCACACCAAGTCAAGAATAGTGATGGACAATTAAACAACTCACTGGAGGAAGCATCACAGATATCCCCACCCTTACTGATGGAGGGGTCTCACACATTCATGCAACAGATAAGAGGACAGTATTAGCAGTGATTTTCAGCCAGCAGTGCCAAGTGGATGAGCCTTCTCCATTGGTCCCTGCCATCACAGATATGAATCGACTTGGTTGAAAACTCATTTCCAATCAGATCAAGAAATGGATAAGCAGTGTAAAAGTATGGGCCCTGCCAATATTCTGGCAATAATACTGTTGGCTGTGCTCCAGAACCTGCTGCCCAACAAGACAAGTACTCTTCCAGCACTGGCACCTACTGACTTTGTGGAACATTGCTCAGGGATGTTCCAACACAAAAACACAGGGCAGATCCAGCTCAGCCAATTCCCCTCCATCAGTCCACACTCGCTCAGCAGTGAGGTGATGGAAGGTGTCATCAACAGTGCTGTCACGCAGCTGCTCAGCAATAACCTGCTCAGCGATGGCCCTGGCAGAACCCAAACTGGGCACTCAGTTCCTGAGCTTGTTATAGACTTGATTCACAAACTGAAACAGCTGAATGAGGTGAGGATGACAGGCCAGACCCCCTCCAAGACCACTATTTCGACTTCAGTGATATCACCTGATCTCACCACAGTCTCAGCTCATTTCCTGAAACACTCATTCATTCCTTTTGTTAACTCTAGATTTCATTATCTAAACCAACATCCCACATTCACCTTCACGATAATCTCAAGAATATTGAAAACTCTACTGCCGAAGTGCTCACTTGTACCAAAACTTGCCGATCAATCAAAATACTCCCATTTGTAAGCAACAATTTACTTTTGCACATTTGAATTAATTCCTGGCTGTAATCATTCCTATCTCCCTGCACCACACACCCTTTCATATCTCAATAATATTTCATTTTAGTCCAGACTCTCAAATGATGTGTTTATTTTTGAGTTTACCTGTGTTTCCGTTTCTATAGACTCCAAGGGAACATGGTAAAAACAATGACTGCAGATGCTGAAAACCAAATACTGGATTAGTGGTGCTGGAAGAGCACAGCAGTTCAGGCAGCATCCAATTCAAGGGAACATGGTCTGGAATCCCCACTCTAACTCTCTAAGATCTACTTTCTTCCTTTAAGGCATTCTTGAAAAACTGCTTATTTGGCAATGGTTTTGGTCACTGGACACAATATTCTCCATCTGTAGCCTTATGTCAAAACTTCTCAATAATATTTTTGTGAAATTAAAACCATGATGATTTGTACAGATATCTTCTACTCATCAATATCGCTGAGTGAATAATCTGTAATGTCTCTTACCCAACCACCATCACCATACAAACTGCAGCAGTACAATGAAGTCAAACATCACCCTCTCCACAGGCAACAAGGCTTTGGCATTGATCACTGGTTTCTGTGGAAGGAGAAATACACAGTTGATGTTTCAGGGAGTGCAATATGAATTACAGGGAATGAAAATAGTGCAGAATTTGACTGTCAAAAATTGAAGGAAAATGCACTCGCTTATTGGAAAAAAGAATTCTTGACTGTCAAAGATATTGTGGAAAAAATAACCTGATAATGGAACATCATACGGTCAGGAGCCAGGCCTCAGTGGACAATTCATTTACATTCCTGAAGAAGGGCTTATGCCTGAAACGTTGATCCTCCTGCTCCTCGGATGCTGCCTGGCCTGCTATGTTTTTCCAGCTCTACATTTTTCAATTCATTTACAAAACAGCTGTGAAAGTAATAGTAAAATACTATACAGACCAAAAATACACCCATGAGAGACTGAGGAAGGTAGATAATGAACAAGTGGACATCAGAGAACCCAGAGGTGAACCAGAGCAGAGTTCACTTTTATGATCCCACAGTCAAAGATGTCTAGCACAGAAACAGACTTCTTCGATCCAAACTATGGCAACCAGATAACCTAACCTAATCTACCTCAATTAAATCCTTTTTGCCACTCCTCAGCTCATTGGCCCATCTGATCAATATCCCACTGTACTCTGAGATAAACTTTTTCATTGTCCACAATACCTCCAAGTTTGGTGTCACCTGCAAATTTACTAACTATACGGCCTCTATTCACATCCAAATCATTTACATGAATGACGAAACAAATCCAGACAAAAGTCCATTTCTCTGGGTTTGAATGTGCTCTGTGTAAATCCTGCCCTATGACTCTTTTTACCACGGAAGGCTGTACATACATCCCTCTGAACTTTGCCCCCTACAAAGCTGGCGGCCGCGCACGTGCCCAGTGAATCATTGCCCCGAATAAAGATGGCGGCGCTCACTCGGGCCGATTACTCAACGAGGCATATTTCCGTTTGATGCAAAAACGGGACTGTAAGTTTCGAATTTATATTTTCCGATGTGTACCAAATGATTGTAAAACCTCTCAGACCATACGAACACCATTTCCCTCCCGCTTCCTGCTGTTTATTTCTTTCCTTACCAACAGCACTCCGCGCCCACCGCGAGGATGATCACGTGGTATAGTCTAGTCCCGCCCCTCATTCACTGATTGGCCGGAGGACCAACTGCCCCGCCAGATCCTCCAGCTCCTCCCCTGCCTTTCCATTGGTCCGCCGCTGACATCAATCACTTCTTCGGTCCAACCTGTCTATTCCAACCAGTTATCCTAACCTGATCTATGTAAATTCAATCCTATCTGCCTGTCCTCAGCCCATTGGCCCATCTCATCAATATCCCATTGTATTCTGAGATAACCTTCTTCATTGTCCACAATACCAACTGTTGGCTGGAGCTTGCGCACTGCTTCGTGACTTTTGTTGCTATTTCTCAGTTACAAGAGTGAGGGACAAAGTTAAAAATCACACAACCACCTGATGAAGGACCAGCAAAATAGTGCTTCCAAATAAACCTGTTGGACTATTACCTGGTGTTTTCTGAATTTTAATTTTGTCCATCCTAATCCAACACCAGCACCTCCAAGTCACGAGTGAGGGAGGAATGCATAACATAAGAACAAAAGATCTTGGAAAAAGAGAAGGCCGTCCTGCCCGACCATTCAGTAAGATCATGGTTGATCATTTTGTGGATGCAGAACAATTTACCCACGTTCTCACCGTATTCCTTATTTATTTCTTTTTTTAAAAAAACTAACTTAGCTTTAAAATCTTTCATTGAACTAGCATCAAATACTTCCCTGGGCAATGCACTCCATCAAGGTCAAGACATTCCTTCTCAATTCACTCCTAAATTTGCTGCTTCTAATCTTGTGGTGATGCCCTCTTGTCCTAAATTCACCTGCCAGTGGATACATCCTCTCTACTTCTATTTTATTTATTCCATTCATTACTTTATATCTATCCATTCTTCTGAATTCCAATGAATATTATCCCAATCTACTCAGTCTCTGTTCAGCCAAATCCCTCACCTCCGGATTCAACATAGTTAACCTCCACTGCACCCCCTCTAGGGCCAGTACATCCCTGAGCACGTAAGGAGATAAAATCTGCATGCAGTACTCCAGGTGTGGCCTCACCAGCACCCACTATAGCTAGAACATAACCTCTGCTTTTAAACACAATCCCTTCAGAAATGAAGGACAAAATTCCCTTTGCCTTCTGAATTGATTGTTATACCTGGTGACTAACCCTCCTGTAGAAGGATGTTCAGGTGCCTCTGCATAGCAAATAATGTAACTTTTTAGAAATTCAAGTAATAATCTTTTTATTAATGTTACTCCAACCAAAGAGTATGACTTTACATTTATGAACATAATATTCCACTTGCCAAACCATTGCCCACTAACTCAATGTATCTATGTTCCCCTGCAAAGTTTCCCAGTCCTCTGCACACTTTGTTCTGCGACTCATCTTAGTCTAATATGTAAACTTTAACACCCTACATGTGGTCCCCAACTCTAAATCATCTGTATCAATTCTAAATAATTGCAGTCCCAACACTGATCCTCGAGGCACACTACTAGTTACTGATTGCCAGCCAGAATAAGGCTTATTTATCCCCACTCTTTGCTTCCTGTTAGTCAACCAATCTTCTATCCATGCTAATACTCTATCCCATGCACCCTTATATAATGCAACAGCCGCTTGCGTGGCACCTTGTTGAAGGCCTTTTGGAAATCCAGGTACACCGCATCCACTAGGTCCCCATTGTCCACCTTGCTCGAAAGTCTTCATAGAATTCCAAACGATATATCAAGCATGACCTGTCCTTCATGAATCCATGCTCTGTCTGCCCAATGGGACAATTTGTATCGAGATTCCCTGCTATTTCTTCCTTGATAATAGACCCAAACATCTTTCCAACTACAGAGAATAAACTAACTGGTGTAGAATTCCCTATCTTTTGTCCACCGCCTTTTCTTACAGTCCTTCCTTTTCACTGGAATATGCCTTTGCTGAGCACTTCCTAAAATGTCTTTGAAAATCTTTCACTGCTCATCAACTGTCCCACCATAAAATCTTTGTTTCCAGTCTACATTATCCAGGTTTTCCCTCATTCTATTTTAGTTCCCCATGTTCAAGCACAGGACCAAGGTATTAGATTTTATCTTCGCACTGGAGGAGAAAGTGAGGACTGCAGATGCTTGAGATCAGAGCTGAAAATGTGTTGCTGGAAAAGCGCAGCAGGTCAGGCAGCATCCAAGGAACAGGAGAATCAACATTTCAGGCATAAACCCTTCTTCAGGAATGAGGAAAGTGTGTCCAGCAGGCTAAGATAAAAGGTAGGGAGGAGGGACTTGGGGGAGGGGCGTTGGAAATGCGATAGGTGGAAGGAGGTCAAAGTGAGGGTGATAGGCCGGAGTGGGGGTGGAGGGAGAGAGGTCAGGAAGAAGATTGCAGGTTAGGAAGGTGGAGCTGAATTCGAGAGATTTGACTGAGACAAGGTGGGGGGAGGGGAAATGAGGAAACTGGAGAAATCTGAGTTCATCCCTTGTGGTTGGAGGGTTCCAAGGCGGAAGATGAGGCGCTCTTGCTCCAACTGTTGTGTTGCTCTGGTCTGGCGATGGAGGAGTCCAAGGACCTGCATGTCCTTGGTGGAGTGGGAGGGGGAGTTGAAGTGTTGAGCCATGGGGTGGTTGGGTTGATTGGTCCAGGTGTTACAGAGGTGTTTTCTGAAACGTTCCGCCACTAGGCGGCCTGTCTCCCCAATATAGAGGAGGCCACATCGGGTGCAGCAGATGCAATAAATGATGTGTGTGGAGGTGCAGGTGAATTTGTGGTGGATATGGAAGTATCCCTTGGGGCCTTGGAGGGAAGTAAGGGGGGAGGTGTGGGCGCAGGTTTTGCATTTCTTGTGGTTGCAGGGGAAGGTGCCGGGAGTGGAGGTTGGGTTGGTGGGGGGTGTGGACCTGACAAGGGAGTCACGGAGGGAATGGTCTTTTTGGAATGCTGATAGGGGAGGGGAGGGAAATATATCCCTGGTGGTGGCGTCTATTTGGAGGTGGCAGAAATGACGATGGATGATACACTGTATATGGAGTTTGGTGGGGTGGTAGGTGAGGACTAGTGGGGTTCTGTCCTGGTAGTGGTTGGAGGGGCGGGGCTCAAGAGCAGAGGAGCGGGAAGAGGAGGAGATGCAGTGGAGGGCATCGTCGACCACGTCTGGGGGGAAATTGCGGTCTTTGAAGAAGGAGGCTATCTGGGTTGTACGGTATTGGAACTGGTCCTCCTGGGAGCAGATGCAGCGGAGACGAAGGAATTTGGAATATGGGATGGCATTTTTTACAGGGTGCAGGGTGGGAGGAGGTGTAGTCTAGGTAGCTGTGGCAGCCGGTTGGTTTGTAGCAAATGTCCGTTTTGATTCGGTCGCCCGAGATAGAAATGGAAAGGTCTAGGAGGGGGAGAGAGGAGTCTGAAATGGTCCAGGTGAATTTGAGGTAGGGGTGGAAGGTGTTGGTAAAGTGGATGAACTGTTCAACCTCCTCATGGGAGCATGAGGCAGTGCCGATACAGTCATTGGTGTAGCGGAGGAAAAGGTGGGGGGTGGTGCAAGTGTAGCTGCTGAAGATGGACTGTTCCACATATCCTACGAAGAAGCAGGCATAGCTGGGGCCCATGCGGGTGCCCTTGGCTACTCCTTTGGTTTGGAGGAAGTGGGAGGATTGGAAAGAGAAGTCGTTCAGGGTGAGGACCGGTTCAGTCAGTTGAAGGAGGGTGTCAGTGGTAGGATACTGGTTGGTACAGTGGGAAAGGAAGAAGCAGAGGGCTTTGAGTTCTTCGTGAAGGGAGATGGAGGTGTATAGGGACTGGTGAAGATAAGGCGTTGGGGGCCGGGGAAACAAAAATCATGGAGGAGGTGGAGGGTGTGGGTGGTGTCCCGAACATAGGTGGGGAGTTCTTGGACTAAGGGGGACAGGACTATGTCGAGGTATGCAGAGATGAGTTCGGTGGGGCAGGATCAGGCTGAGACAATGAGTCGGCCGGGGCAGTCACGTTTGTGGATTTTGGGCAGGAGGTAGAAACTGGCGGTGGGGTTGAGGGACTATGAGGTTGGAGGCGGTGGATGGGAGATCCCCTGAGGTGATGAGGTTATGGATGGTCTGGGAGATGATGGTTTGGTGGTGGGAGATGGGATCATGGTCAAGGGGGCAGCAGGAGGAGGTGTCCTTGAGCTGGCGTTTAGCCTCAGCGGTGTAATGGTCGGTGCGCTAAACTACTTCCGCGCCTCCCTTGTCTGCCGGTTTGATAGTGAGGTTGGGGTTGGGACGGATGGAGCGGATGGCTGCACGTCCCGAGGTTGAGAGGTTGGAGTGGGTGAGAGGGGTGGAGAAGTTGAGGTGGTTAATGTTGCAGCGGCAGTTGGCTATGAAGAGATCGAGGGCAGGTAATTTATCTTCACACCTCTCCATATGTATTCTAACTTCAACCATACAGTGATCACTTCTTCCAAGAGGATCCCTAATTCTGAGGTCATTAATTATTCCTGTCTCATTGCACGGGGGCCAGATCTTGGAAAGCTTGCTCCTTGTCGGTTACATTTCATGCTGTTCAAAAAAACTATCATGTATACACTTTATGAACTCCTCAAGGCTACCCTGACTGAGCTGGTTCGACCAATCTACATGTAGATTAAAATCACCCATGGTAATAGACATGCCATTTTTACAGGCATTAGTTATTTCTTTGTTTATTGTCCATCCCAATGTGATGTTATTATTTAGCCTACACACTGCGCCTATCAGTGACTTTCTTGTTAGAATGTTAAAAGCATCATTTCTGTTTCCCCTAATGTACAGCAATAACAAGAACTACTTGCTTTATATGGAATCTTTCATAATGGCAAATCTCCTAAGGTGTTTCATGGATGATCAAAACATTGATTAAGGAGAATGATTTTAAAATACATCTTAAAAGAAGATAGAGAAGGTTAGGGAGGGTATTCCACAGACTTCTGCCCTTGACAGCTCCAATTGTGGAGTGACGCAGGTGGGGTGGGGTGGGGTGGGTTGGAAAGGGAACGTGCAAAGAGGAAATGGAGGAGCACAGGCAGTACTTAAGGTCTTAAGAATAGAGGAGGTTCCAGACTGAGTCTGTCTGTCATAGAGAGTATGGCTGCCTCATGGAATTTGAAGCACCGCAATGGGCCCATGCATGTCATGTTAGTCAAGGTTAGTATAACGGTGGCTGAGAGAACATTTGATGAGGACTTGTCTACTGAAGTAGTGTGGGCTGAGGTTAGAAACAGGAGAGGGGAGGTCACACTGCTTGGATTTTTTATAGGCCGCCACAGAGTTCCAGGGAGGGGGAAGAGAGGATTAGAAAAATTACTCTCGGTAGGAGTGAAAGTAACATGGTGGTCATTATGGGGGACTTTAACTTCCCCAACCTTGACTGGAAATTCTATAATTCTAGTACGTCGGATGGATCAGTTTTTGTCCAATGTGTACAGGAGGGTTTCCTGACACAGTATGTCGAAGGGCCGACAAGAGGGGAGGCCACATTGAATCTCGTGCTTGGCTATGAACCGGACTAGGTGTTTGATTTAGGTGTAGGTGAGCACTTTGGAGAGAGTGATCATAATTCAGTTATATTTAGTTTGGCAATGAAAAGGGATAGGTACATGCCACAGGTGAAGACTTATCAATGGGGCAGTGGCAATTATGATGTGATTCTGCATGAATTAGGATGCATAGGATGGAGTACCGAAATGCAGTGGATTCAGACAATGGAAATGTGGAGCTGGTTTAAGGAACAGATATTGCATGTTCTTGATAGGTATGTCCCTGTCAGGCAGGGAGGAAGTGATAAGGTAAGGGAACCGTGATTTAGCACAGAAATTGCATCTCTCATTAAGAAGAAGTAGGACACTTATGTGTTGATGAGACAAATGGTACAGATGAGGCGATGGAGACTTACCGATCAGCGAGGAAGGATTTCAAGAGAGTTAAGAAGAGCAAAGAGAGGACACGAGCAGTCTTTAGCAAATAGAATTAAGGAGAACCCTAAAGCTTTCTACAGGTATGTGAGGAATAAAGGATAGGGTAGGAATAGGGCCAATCAAAGACAGAAGTGGGAAGTTGAGTGTGGACACTGTGGAAATCGGAGAGGTGCTAAACAAACATTTCTCATTGGTTTTCACTCAGGAAAAGTAGAATATTGTAGATAATAATGAGGTAGAAGATGTTAGACTAGAAAGGATCGAGGTTAGTTATGAACAGGTGTTATCAATTCTAGAAGGATTGAAAGTAGACAAGTCCCCTGGGCTAGATGGAATTTATCCGTAGATTGTCTGGGAAGCTAGGGAGAAGTTAGCAAAGACTTCGGCTTTGATATTGAGTTGTCATTGCCTACAAGTTCAGTACCAGTGGACTGGATGATTGCAAATGTTATGCCGTTGATCAAGAAGGGCAGTAGAGATGACCCAGGTAATTATATACCAGTGAGCCTTCCTTCTGTTGTAGGAATGGTTTTGGAAAGGATTATAAGAGACACTATTTGTAATCATCTGGCAAACAATATGATTTCAGATCGTCAATATGGTTTCATCAAGGGCAGATCGTGTCTAACAAACCTGATTGAGTTTTTTGAGATGGTGACCAAGCATATAGATGAGGGTAGGGTAGTTGACGTGGTACACATGGACTTCAGTAAAGCCTTTGATAAGGTTCCACATGGTAGGCTGTTAGAGAAAATGCAGCGACATGGAATTGAGTGTGATTTAGCAGTTTGGAATAGAAACTGGCTTTCTGAAAGAAGGCAGCGAGTGGTGGATGATGGAAAATAATCAGCCTCCAGTGCGGTTATTCGTGGTGTGCCACAAGGATCTGTTTTGGGATCACTGCTGTTTGTCATTTTTATAAAAGTCTTAGACGCAGGCATAGATGGATGGATTAGTGAATTTGCAGACAACACAAAAGTCAGTGGAGTAGTGGACAGTGTGGAAGAATGTTACAGGTTGCAGGGGGACTTGGATAAACTGCAGAATTGGGCTGAATGGTGGCAAATGGAGTTCAATGCAGCTAAATGTAAGGTGATGCACTTTCTGAAAATAACAGGAAGGCAGAGTACTGGGTAAATAGAAAGATTCTTAGTAGTGTAGATGTGCAGAAGGATGTTGGAGGCCATATACATAGATGCCTGAAAGTTGCCACCGAGCTGTACAGTACTGTTAAGGCGGCAGACAGTGTGTTAGGTTTCAATTGTAGATGGATTGAGTTCTGGAGCCGCAATATCATGCTGCAACTATACAAAACACTGGTGTGGCCATATTTGGAATATTGTGTGCAGTTCTGGTGCCTATGTTTCTGGAAGGATGTGGAAGCATGGGAAAAGGCACAGAGGATATTTACCAGGATGTTGTATGGTCTGGAGGGAAGGTCTTATGAGGAAAGGTTGAGAGATTTGAACGTGTTCTCATTGGCAAGAAGGCTAAGAGAGGATTTGATAGAGACATACAAGATGATCAGTGGCTTAGTTAGGGTAGACAGTGAAAGTCTTTTTCCTAGGATTATGACATTAGTGTGCATGAGGGGGCATATCTACAAATTGAGAGGTGATAGATTTATGACAGATGTCAGAGGCAGGTTCTTTACTCAGAGTGGTTAGGGCATGGAATCCACTACCTACTAATGTAGTTAACTCAACCACATTAATGAGATTTAAACAATCCTTTAGATAAGCACATGGGTGATTTCAAGATAGTGTAGGGAGACGAGCTGAGAATAGTTCACAGGTTGGCACAACATCAAGGATCGAAGGGCCTGTTCTGCGCTGTATTGTTCTCTGACTATTGTGCTACAAGAGATTTTTACTGTCTTAAACAGAGTGATGGATATTGTATTGTGGGCTTACGAAGTGTCACTGATCTCTACCAAACATGTACGAGGTAGAGAATGCTGCCTGACCTGCTGCGCTTTTCCAGCAACACATTTTTCGGCTCTGATCTCCAGCATCTGCAGTCCTCACTTTCTCCATTTACGAGGTAGAGTCAGAGCAATAATAAGAGGCTGCAACAGGAGGGGGACAGGTAGCTCCATACAAAACCCGACTCTTTCTCAACTGTTTTCACCACAAAAACCGAGCGCCTTCCAGACAAGCACCTCTATATCCTACAACTTTGCCTTACAATCGTGGTATCTGGCTGTGCACGAAGAGCAGTGCAACAGTCTGGACTGGGACCCTGAAACGCTTGGTGAAGAGTCAAATCATCTGAGCATTGAGAGCCCCACCACATTGCATGCATTTTCTCTTGTTTTCACTCTGTTCCTGACTTCCCTTGGTTTTCCTAATGAACCTGCTAAAAGTTGTTATTACACACATCTGCACAAGCTGTGAATTGAACCCAGGCCTCTCGTTCAAGATTCGGGATATTTTCACCGCGTCACAAAACATCGACTCGAACTTCCTTTGTCCCTTGCCTGCTAAGTCACGCCTGAATCAACTCTGCAATTGGGACGAAGGGGCGGAACAGGAGGACCGAGTTGCGGCCGGTCCTTTAACCAGAGTGAATGAGGAGAGGGACCAAAGCATTCTCGGGAGTGAACGCTTCAACATTGGTCAGAGAGCAAACTATTTTGCAGGATTGATCATTCTCACGACATAGTGGAGCATTAAACGTCTCTCATAAATCAATGTGAGATTTTAAAAAATACTGTAGTTTAAATGTAAATCTGATAACGTACATATTTCCAATCGATTTACACTATTCGAGTAAGAAACTTATTTTCAAACTCTCAATACGATTGGTAATTTACATACCTGGTTGGTATGGTTGAGTTGGACCAGACAATTTGCATATTAGACATCTCTATGACTATAACTCAACAAAGCAATTCTTAATGACTAATATTTTACCCATCAGTCTGTGCAGATATGAATATTCTCTACAAACTCACTGATAACCTCAGACGCACGCGCAATTTGGTTTCTATGCAGAGCATGCGCAGTGTCACATTGATAAGGGCACAGAGAGACATGGAGCTACTTTCTTCGGCAGCGGCTGCGATCGGCTTCAGAGAGCGGCGCTCAGAGCCCGTGTGTTGCAGCCAAGCTGGGAGAAAGGAGCGGAGAGAATTCACAAGTCCCGGATAGAGGTTAAAAATAACTCGAAGGCCCGGGTAAGAAGGTGGCGGTCTCTGATCAGGTAAGCGACCCAGGTTCACGGCCGCCATTTGTTTGAGGGAAGAGGAAGCTCAGGGCCGCCATCTTGAGAAGGTCAAGGTGCTGGAGGGCGGGCTATCGGGGTCTGTAGAATAATCAGAGGAAAGGGCAGACCCATTGTTCTTGATGAATTCCACGAACACAGCTTCACTGGGCGATCCTGCAGGAATATCCTCTCTCAATCCTGCTGTGATGTTTCACCCCATCAGAACCAGCAGCTCTCCTCCTCTCTCAGTTCCCCTTCTGTCCTTCCTGCAGCATCTGTCCCCTGGAACATTGAGCTGCCTGTCCTGTCCCTCCCTCAGCTGTTGTTTCTGTAATACCTGTGATACCCCAGTCCCATCTTAGATTACTTCACTAAAGACAGGAATGCACCCGATGGATTTTTCTGAACATCAGCAATTGTTTAATACTCACTTACAGGTTTTTAATTACATCATTTTTGAAGCATTTACTTCACACTCAATCATTTGCAATGGTGGGATTTGAACCTGTGTCCAGAGAACACTTGCTGAGTTTCTGTATAAATTGTCACACATAATGCCACAAGGCCACCACTTCGCCTGCTCACAGTTTGTATATCCCATTGCAACATGAATCAAAACCCTTTCTTCCTGCACAATTGTTTGACCCGGCACTCTGGTGATGTGACTCAGTACCTCTCTATATGGTATCCCTCACTGTGTGGGTCTAATTGCTGCCTCTGTCAGCGTCTCTCACTTTTGAAGCTACTCCAGACCATGAGCCAACAGAATTCTTCACTCCAGAGAGATGAGGCAGCACAGGTCAGGAATGGAGACTGGGATTTTCCAGATCTCTGTGGGGCTCACTGCCATTCTATATGTGTAACCCTCAAAGCATTCGTCTAATTTCCCATTCTGCCAATTTCGGTGTCTTCTACAGGTACTCATGGAGTTCCTGACTCAATAGACTTGCCAACTGCTGGTTGGGACGATGGTTGGTCAGCCAGAAAGACAAAGTTAGGGAGGTCGGGAGTCTTCAATAAATCCTGTTGCCACGTAAGATCATTCCAGTGCACAGAGCAGAAAGTAATAAGGGGGATCCAGACATCAGCTAACAAGACATGACATAGGGAAAGTGCTGGAGGGGGAGCACAGTACAGACACACCCCAGGCTCAGTCACCATGCCTACTGCAAGTTTTGTTGTAATGAGACAGCACCGCCAGTTCCCAGTTATCAGTCCAGGCCTGTGCTTTCTTAGGGAGCATCAGAACAACTGAGGGGAAAGCAGGCCTCCCCCGAGAGGCTGGTAATGCTGCCTGGGATCTTTCTGTTCCCTATTCCCTCTCCAACACTGCATCAATGGCTTGTATTTAGGACCAGTGTCTTCAATCATTCTAACTCCTATAACAGTTCCTATCTCTGTCATCTCCTTCCCTCTCACCAATTATTTCACATATTTGAAACCTCCAGTCCAGATGACCATCCGTATCACTGTAACTTGCTTCAGTCTCTACAACATGCCTTGTCTCGATAGTCTCCTCCTCCAATACCTGGAGACATCGGGTCTGTTTCTGTGCGGCATGACTCTTCGGCCAAGGTTCCCTAAATGGAATGAGTCGCGTTTGCCTGTGTTTGGCTCATCTCCCTTCAAACCTTCTCCTCTCCATGAACCTGCCCGAGTATCTTTTCCATGTTGTAATTGTACTTGTTTTTACCATTTCCTCTGGCAGTCCATTCTGTCTATGCACCATCCTCTGTGGATAATGTTGCCCCTCAGCTCCCTCTTTAAATCCTTGCTCTCTCACCCCACATTTATGCCTCTAGCTTTGGACTCACCTACCCTTGTCAATTCACCTTACTTAGACCCTACATGATTTCATAAACCTTTATAACGTCGCGCTGTGGCCTCCTCTGCCCAGGAGAAATATTGATGACAGTGTTACCAATATCTCCAACTCATGCTTCGTTAGTCAGAGCATTGAGTACAAGTGTGCCAGTTGCCGCTTTCAACACCCTGTCGCCCTGTGATGCCAGTCCGAGGAACAATGTAACTGCACCCCTTGGTCTCTCTCTGTTCGACAGCACTGCCCAGGCCCCAACTGTTACCCGTATGCGTCCTCCCTGGTTTGTCTTAACTAAATCCAACACCTGAATTAAACTCCATCTTTCATTCCTTGGCCCACTGGCCCAGTTGATTACCATCCCCTTCAATAACTATGTTCCCTGCCCACTCTTCCACTAATCTTGGTATTCACAAACACACTAACAGGGACTCCTGTATTTTCACTCAATTGTTTATGTAAATGGTGCACATCAATGGTCCCAGCACCAATCCTGACAGCACACTGCTGGTCAGAGGCCTCCAGTCTGAACAATAACCCTCTCCCACCACCCTCTGTCTCCCACTGTCATCCCATTTTGTATCCAGTTGGCAAGCTCTTCCTGATCCCTTGTGATCTACCCTTACTAACCAATGTATCATGTTACACCCTGAACAAGGGTTTGCAGAAGCCAGAAACAACGTCTGTTGCTCTTTTTTTAGTCTATCTTTTATCTTTTTGGTCACATCTTGAGCAAACTCCAGTCAAGTTTGTGAGACATGTTTTCCCATGCACAAAGCCATGCTGGCTGTCCGTAATCAGGCCTTATCTTTCCAAATGCATGTAAGACCTACCTCTCAGAATGACCCCCAACAACTGACCCACCCTGATGTCTCGCTCATCAGTCTGTAGTTCCCTGGCTTTCTCTTGTAGCCTTTCTTAATTGATGACACAACATTATAATCATAGTCGGAGTCATACCGTACTATTTGGTTAACGCTAACCATACTCTAAAACTGATCTCATCGCACCTGCCTGTTCCTGGATCACATCCCTTCAAACCTTTCCTATTCCTGTACTAATCCAAATGTCTTTTAAACATTGTTATTGTCCCCATGTTCACCCCTTCCTTGGGAAGTTCATTCCACACACAACCCACCCTCTGTGTAACAATGTGCCTTTCGTGTCTTTTTTAAAAATGTTTCTCCTCTAAACTTAAAAATTAGTGCCTTGTCTTGAAACTCCCCTGTCCACGGGAAAAGACAACTCCCATTAACTCTATCTATCCCCCTCATGATTTTATAAACTTCTGTGAGGTCATCTGTCAACATTCAGGTTTCAGTGAAAAATATCAACCTATTCAGCCTTTCTTTATACTGAAGCCTTTCGTACCCAGTCACATCCCAGTAAATCTCCTCCCAAACGTTTCCAGCTTAATAATATCCTTCCTATAACTGGTCGACCAGAACTGGACACAGTATTCCAGAAGAGGACTCACCAATGGCCTGTATAATCTCAACGTGACTTCCCAACTCCTGTATCCAAAGGACTAAGCAATGAAAGCAAGTGAGGCAAACACCTTATTTTAAACCCTCCTGTCTCTCCATGTTGCAACCTTCAAAGAATTATCTAGCTGAGCCCTGAGGTCCCTCTGTTCTACAACACTACTGAAGGTCTTGCCATTAATTGTATGAGCCCTGCCAGTGTTTGTTGTACAAAATGCATTACCTCACATTTATTCAGATTAAACTCCATCTACAGTTTTTCAGCCATTCACACATTTCATCAGGATCCCTTTGTAATCTCAGAAAACCTCCTTCACTGTCCACAATGCCACCCCCCAGTCTAACAGCCTATCACACATAGCACTCTATGTTACAAATATCTCTGCTAGGGGCACTACAATTTCTTCACCAGCTTCCCACAATGTCCTGAGATACATTTGATCAGGTCCTGGGGATTTATCTACCTTTGTGTTTTAAAACCTCCAGCACCTCCTTTTCTATAATGTGGACTCATTTCAAGACATTGAGTCATTGAGATGTACAGCACAGAAACAGGCCCTTCGGACCAACTCCTGCATGACGTTTCTAGTCACATTTGCCACAATTTTGCCAATATCCCTCTAAACCTTTGCTATTCATACACCCATCCACATGCCTTTTAAATGTATATCTATCAGCCTCCACTATTTGCTCTGGCAGCTTATTCCATCCACTCTGCGGGAGCCAGTTGTCCTTTAGACCCCTTTGAAAAGTTTCCCTCGCCTGGGGAAATGACCTTGTCTATTGATCCTATCGATGACCATCATGATTTTAAACACCTTTTATCGGTTAACTCCTCAGCCTCCCATGTTCAACTGAAAACAGCCCCAGCCTATTCAGGCTTTTCCCTGAAGCACAAACCCTCCAACCCTGGAAACATCTTTGGTCATTTCTTCTGAACCCTTTCATGTTCCACGACATCCTTCCTGTGGCATTGAGACCAGAATTACACACAATATTCCAATAGTGGTCAGGCCAAACACTGTTTAGTTCCCTGAGCGCCCCAGTCTTTATCCACAGTAAGTTCCAAAGTGAAATATTTGTTTTGGATCTTGTAGTTTCGCACATCGTTGGCTTCATTGATCATTAAGGAGACCGGGTTTGTCCCGAGCTCTTCTTTTGCTCTTCATACACTTGTAGAGTCTCTTTGGATTCTCCTTAACTTTCCCTGCCAAAGCTATCTCATGTCCCCTTTTCACATTCCTGATTTCTATCCTAAGTGTATTCCTACAGCCCAGATGCTCCTGAAGGGATTCCCTTGAGTCAGCCAGTTATATCTGACATGCGACCCATTTTTTTCTTGACCACAGCCTCGAAACTCAGCCAGTGTTTCCTAATTCAGTCAGCATTGAGCTGCACACTAACAGGAACACACTGGCACTGAACGCTCCTTTTATCTCGGTTTTAAAATATTCCTACTTGCCAGACTTCCCTTTATCTGCAAATAGCCTCCCCAGATCTACTTTAAAAATTCCTGTCTAATACAACTTTGCTCCTTTGAGTAACTTGAACTTGTGGACCAGGCCTGTCCTTTTCCATCGCTATTTTCAAACTAATACAATTGTGGTAACTTTCCAAAGTGCTCCCCCACTAACACCTCATTCCCGTTCCCGACCTTGTTTCCCAAGGGGAGGTCAGGTATAGCCCCATTCTCCAGTTGGGCCACTTATATAATTTTCGGAACACGCTTAACAAATTCCTTCCATCCAAATGCTTAACTTAGTAGCAATCCCAGTCCAGGTTTGGAACGGTTCAGATCCCCTATCATTACAACCCTATTATTCTAAGAGATATCTGAAATCTCCTGACATATTTGCTCCTCCATCTCCCATTGCCTATCGCTGTAGTACGACCGTAGAAACCTAATGACCAATTTTTATTTCTCAGTTCCACTAATATCGTTTAACTGGGCGATCCTACATGAATCCTCCCTCGAGGTACTGCTGGGATGTTTCCCCCAATCAAACCCACCAGCTCTCCTCCTGTTTTGCCTCCTGTTCTATCCTTCCTGTAGTATCTGTCTCCAGAACATTGAGCTGCTGCTCCTGTTGCTCCCTCAGCTGTGTTTCTGTAATATCTATGGGATCCCAATCCCATTTTCCCATCCATGCTCTGGGTTCATCTGCCTTATCTGTCTGGCCCTTTGCATTGAAATAACTGCAGTTTATTCCACTAGTTTTCCCTAATTGTCTGCTATGTTCTTGCCTGCCTTGTCTACTTATATTACTCTCTTGAACATTTGTGCCACCCTCAACTTTCTTTCTGGCCTTACGACTCTTTTTGGGGTCACACAGCCCTGCCAGACGAGTTTAAATCCTCTCGAGCAGCTCCAGCAACGTTCCCCACCAGGATGTGGGTCCCCCTCCTGCTCCCAGTTCAGGTGTATTCCCCACCCTGTCTACTTGTGCTGACACCTTCAGACATCCAGGGACTTGCCCACCAAGGTCCCTGTGTTACTCAGTACTCCAGGAGGACCTACCATTCATGATGTATATCATTCATTTATTAGACTTCCCACAGTGCATTACCTCACAGTGATCAGAAGTAAACCCCATCTGCCATTACTCTGCTCAGTTTATCATCTGATCGATATCAGACTGCAGCCTGAGTCCACCCCCCTCACTGTGAACAACACCCTCACCTTTCATGTTATCTGCAAACCTACTAATGTTACCTTCTGCTTTCACATCCGAGTGATTAATGTCCACAATGAACAGCAATGGCTCCTGCACAGATCCCTGTGGTACACCCACTGGATAAAGGCTTTCAATCACAAAACCAACCCTCCACCAATTGTGGAGCCAATTTACCAACTTACCTTGGATCCCATGGGATCTTCCCTTTTGGACCAGCCTTCCGTGTGGGAGCTTGTCAAAGACCTTAATGAACTCCATATAAACCACGTCATCTGCACTGCCCTCATCAATATCAGAGGACAGTCATCTCGCTAATCCATGCAGACAATCCCTAATGAAATTGCAGGGGTATCCATTTTTGGCGAATACATTGTATAGGTGTTCTTCTTCCTCTTTTTGTAGCTCTGGTGTGTTATGGCCCTTTTGAACAGTGTCTTGATGCAACTTCTTTTGTGTGTGTTGGGGTGGTTGCTTTCGTGGTTCAGGACTTGGTCTGTGTGTGTGGCTTTCCTGTATACCTTTGTGGTGAATTCTCCGTTCGGTGTTCTCTGTACCATCACGTCTAGGAATGGGAGTTGGTTGTTCTTTTCTTCCCCTCTCGTGAATCGGATTCCTGTGAGTGTGGCGTTGATGATACGGTGTGTGTTCTCTATTTCTGTGTTTTTAATGATTACAAAGGTGTCATCCACATATCTGACCCAGAGTTTGGGTTGAATTTGCGGTAAGACTGTTCTAATCTTTGCATTACCGCTTCTGCTATGAGTCCAGAGATGGGTGAGCCCATGGGTGTGCCGTTGATTTGTTCATATATCTGGTTGTTGAATGTGAAGTGTGTTGTGAGGCACAGGTCCAGTAGTTTGAGTATGCCGTCTTTGTTGATAGGTTCCCCGTCCTGTTGTCTGTTCTGTACGTCCAGCAGGTTGGCTATTGTTTCTCTGGCTAGGGTTTTGTCGATAGAGGTGAACAGTGCCGTTACATCGAATGAGACCATGGTTTCTTCCTTGTCTATGTGTATATTTCTGATGATGTCCAAGAATTCCTGTGTTGACTGTTCAGAGTGTCTGGATCCACTGATCAGGTGTTTCAGTTTCTGCTGTAATTCTTTAGCCAGTTTGTGTGATGGTGTCCCTGGTCGTGATACTATGGGTCTGAGTGGGATGGCTGGTTTGTGCACTTTAGGTAGTCCATAGAATCTGGGGGTGTTGTTGCTTTCAGGTTTCATTCTCTGTCGGTCAAACCTGGTTATAAGTCCCTTTTGTTTTTGTACGTTTCTCTGTGTTTTGTTTATCCTTTTGGTGAGCTGCGGGGTGGGATCAAACTCCACGCAATTTCATCCACAGATGCCTCATGGAAAGACAATGGAATGAAGACATGCCACGACCCAAAGAACGAGCCACACTACCATACATCAAGAACATTTCTGAACTGACAGCCAGATGACTGCGACCACTCGGACTCATAACAGCACACAAACCAACAGCTACTCTCAGACAACAACTCCAGGATGAAGTACCGATAGCCAGCATGTGCAAAACCAATGTAGTGTACAAAATCCCATGCAAGGACTGCACAAAACACTACATAGGACAAACAGGAAGACAGCTAACGATCCGCATCCATGAACACCAACTAGCCACGAAACGACATGACCAGCTATTCTTTCGTAGCTACACACGCAGATGACAAGCAACGTGAGTTCGACTGGGACAACACTACTATTGTAGGACAAACCAAACAGAGAACAGCCAGGGAATTCCTAGAGGCATGGCACTCATCCACAGATTCAATCAATAAGCACATCGACCTGGACCCAATATACCGGCAGCGGACAGTTGGAACTTACAGTTGGAAGCGGCAGAGACAGGCCACTATAAATGCCGGAGGAAACATCACAGAAGCGCTTCACAGGAGGCTCCCTGATGATGTCACCTAGACAGGGGACGAAACGTCTGCAACACAAATTCCCAGCTCGGCGAAAAGAACCACAACAATGAGCACCTGAGCTACAAATCTTCTCCCAAACTTTGAAGCCCTTTAGACTCTACAAAGCTCCGTCATGAACAAGCCGCCATCTCTCTATTTCCTTTGCCTTCTTCAGTGTCTGCAACTCTCGCTGTATCTTTCAGTAATGTTCTTTAGTTACTGCAGGTCTGCCTATCTCCCCAGATAACCTGTTTCTTCCCCTACAGGTCCCTCAATCACTGTAACACCCTCTGCTCTGTCTAATCCTCCTCTTTCCCACTATCTTCCAGGCACAACGGTGATCCTGTAAGAGAGCAGTGCGGAATGGGATGTTATAAATCTCAGCTGAGGCTTGAGGCCTACCATTACCTGGGAGTCACAAGGGGAGAGAACCTGAGAGAGAGCAGCACAGAGCAGGAGAGTATAAATCAGCAGCGAGGGTCAAGGCCGACTGGGACTTGGATTTGGATAAAAAGCAGAGCAGGAGGCTCGAAATCAGCACCGAGTCACAGAGGGAAGGACCCCGTGTGAGGGAGCAACTTGGAGCAGGAACTTGAGGCTGACTCACAGCTGGGAGAATATAAATCAGCACTGAGGATCGAGGCCTAGTTGTACCTGGGAGTAACAGAGACGGTGACCCTGTGAGGGAGCAGGCTGGAGTGAGAGCTGAACGATTACACGTCCGAGGAGACACATCACTGTGTGTGCACGTGTCCCTCCATTGTTCTGTGTGTGTATGCGTGTGTGTCCCCTTCCCTCGCTGTGTGTGCGTGTAACTCTCCTCACTGTGTGTGTTTGTCCCTCCCTCACTGTGTGTGTGTGCATGTCCCTCCCTCACTGGTGTGTGTGTTTGTGTGTGCGTATGTCTGTGTGTCTCCCTCCCTCACTGTGTGTGTGTGTCCCCTCGCTATGTGTGTGTGTGTGTGTGTGTGTCCCGTCTCGCTTTCTGAGCACATGTCCCACCCTCGCTGCGTCTGCGTGTCCCGCCCTCGCTGTGTGTGTGTGTCCCTCTTGCAGTGTGTGAGTGTGTCCTCCCCTCGCTCTGTATGTGTGTGTATGCGTATCACTCACTCACTGTGTGTCTGTGTGTCCCTACCTCGCTGTGAGTATGTGTGTGAATACGTGTCCCCCTCTTACTGTGTGCGCGTCGCTCTTGCTGTGTGTGTGTCCCTCATGCTGTGTGTGTGTGACCCTCCCTCGCTGTGTATGCATGTCCCTCCCTGGCAGTGTGTGCGCATGTCCCTCTCTTGCTGTGTGTGTGTATCTCTCTCTCGCTGTGTGTTTCTGTGTGTGTGCTTGCGCATGCGCGTGTCCCTCCCTTACTCTGTGTGCATCTGTCCCTCTTGCTGTGGGTATGTGTATCCCTCTTGCAGCGTATGTGCATATCCCACCCTCGTTGTGTGTGTGTGTGTGTGTGTGTGTGTCCCTCTGGCTGTGTGTGCATGTGTCACTCCCTTGTTCTTTGTGTGTGTGTGTGTCCCCCTCCATTGCACTTTGTGTATATCCCCCTCACTGTGTGCGCTTCTCCCCTCGTTTTGTGAATGCATGTCCCCCCTCGCTGTGTGTGTGTGTCCCTCCCTCGCTGTGTCTGTCCATGTCCCCTCTCGCTGTGTGTGCGTGTCCCCTCTCAATTCCTGTACACATGCCCTCTCTCTCGCCGTGTGTGTGCTTGTGCCTCCTTCCCTGTGTGTGCGTGTGTGTCCCTCCCTTGCTGTGTATGTGCGTGTCCCTCCCTCACTGTGTGTGTTTGTGTATGTTCCTCCCTTGCTGTGTGTGTCTCTCACACGCTGTGTGTGCATGTCCCTCCCTCGCTGTGTCTGTGTGTCCGTTCCTCGCATTGTACGTGCGTGTCCCTCCATCGCTTTGCGTGTGTGTGTCCGTCCCTTGTGTGTGTGTGTGTGTGTGCGTGTGTGCATGTCCCTCCCTTGCTCTGTGTTTCTGAGTGTATGTATGTGTGCGTGACCCTCCCTCGCTTTGTCTGTCCGTCCCTTGTGTGTGTGAGTGCGTGTCCCCCCTTGCTGTGTGCGCATGTCCAACCTTGCCGTGTGTGTGTGTGTGCTCCCCCTCAATTTCTGTGCTGATGCCCTCCCCCTCGACGTGTGTGTGTGTGTGTCCCTCCCTTGCTCTGTGTGTTTGTGTGTGTATCCCTCCCTCACTGTGTGTCTGCGGGTAACTACCTCACTGTGTGTGTCTGTATGTCGCTCCCTCGCTGTGTGTGCACGCGTCCGTCCCTTGCTCTGTGTTTATGTGTGTGTCTATGTGTGTGTGTGTATCTTTGTGTGTCCCTCCCTCACTTTGCGTGTGTGTGTCCGTCCCTTGTGTGCGTGTGTGCATGTCCCTCCCTCACTTTGAGTGTGTGTGTCCGTCCCTTGTGTGCATGTGTGCATGTACCTCCCTTGCTTTGCGTGTGTGTGCCCCCTCTCAATTTCTGCGCACATGCCCTCCCCCTTGACATGTGTGTGCTTGTCCCTCCTTCGCGGTGTGTGTGTGTCTCTCCCTTGCTCTGATTTGTGTGTGTGTGTGTGTGTGTGTGTGTGCGCGTGCATGTCCCTCCTGGTGTGCGTGCGTGTGAAAGCCCTCCCTCGTTGTGTGAGCATGTGTCTCCCCCCTCACTGTGTGTGCGCGTGTCCCTCTCTTGCTTGTGTGTGTTGCTCCCTCGCTGTCTGTGTGTGTGTGTCCCTCCCTCTCTGTGTGTGTTTATGTAGGTTCCTCCCTTGCTGTGTGTGTATATCCTACCCTAACTGTGTTTGCGTGTCTCTCACTCACTCTGAATGTTTGTACGTGTGTGCGTGTGTGCGCATGTCCCTCCCTTGCTCTGTGTGTGTCCCTCCCTTGCTGTGTGTACGTGCTCTTCCGTGTGTGTGTGTGTGTGTGTGTGTGCGTGCATCCCTCCCTTGCTGTGTGTGTGTCCCTTTCTCGCTGTGTGTACGTGCTCTTCTGTGTGTGTGTACGCGCGTGTGTCCCTCCCTCGCTGTTTGTGCGTGTATCCCTCCCTCACTGTGTGTGCGTGTCCCTCCCTCGCTGTGTATGTGCGTGTCACCCCTCGCTGTGTGTGCCTGTCCCTCCCTCGCTTTGCGTGTGTGTGTCCGTTCCTTGTGTGTGTGAGTGCGTGTCCCCCCTTGCTGTGTGCGCGTGTCCAACCTTGCCATGTGTGTTTGTGCCCCCTCTCAATTTCTGTGCAGATGCCCTCCCCCTCGACGTGTGTATGTGTGTGTGTGTCCCTCCCTCGCTCTGTGTGTTTGTGTGTGTATCCCTCCCTCACTGTGCGTCTGCGGGTAACTACCTCACTGTGTGTGTTTGTATGTCCCTCCCTCGCTGTGTGTGCACACGTCCGTCCCTTGCTCTGTGTTTATGTGTGTGTCTATGTGTGTGTGTGTGTATCTTTGCGTGTCCCTCCCTCGCTTTGCGTGTGTGTGTCCGTCCCTTGTGTGTGTGTGTGTGTGTGTGCGCATGTCCCTCCCTCGCTCTGTGTGTATTTGTGAATGTCCCTCCCTTGCTTTGCGTGTGTGTGCCGCCTCTCAATTTCTGTGCACATGCCCTCCCCCTCAACATGTGTGTGCTTGTCCCTCCTTCGCGGTGTGTGCGTGTCCCTCCCTTGCAGTGTATGTGCGTGTCCCTCCCTCACTGTGTGTCTGCGTGTATTCCCCTCACCATAGGTGTGTGTGCTTGCCCCTCCCTCGCTGTGTGTGCATCTCTCTCCCTTGCTCTATATTTGTGTGTATGTGTATGTGCGCATGTCCCTCCTTCACTTTGCGTGTGTGTGTCCCTTCCTCGCTGTGTGTCTGCATGTATCCCCCTCACTGTGTGCATGTGCGTGTCCCTCCCTTGCTGTGTGTGTGTGTGTGTGTGTGTGTGTGTGTGTGTGTGTGTGTGTGTGTATGTATTTGTGCATGTCCTTCCCTCGCTTTGCATGTGTGTGCCCATTCTCAATTTCTGTGCACATGCTCTCCCCCTCGACATGTGTGTGCTTGTCCCTCCTTCACGGTGTGTTTGCGTGTATTCCCCTCACCGTAAGTGAATGTGTTTGCCCCTTCCTCACTGTGTGTGCACGTCTCTCCCTTGCTGTGTGTTTGTGTGTGTTTATGTGTTCCTCCTTTGCTTTGCGTGTTTGTGTCCCCGTCCCTCGCAGTGTGTGTGTGTCCCTTTGCAGCGTATCCCTTCCTCGCTGTGTGTGTCCCTTCCGTGCTGTGTGTGTGCGCGTGTACCTCCCTTGCTGTGTGTATGTGTGTGTGTGTGTGTGTGTGTGTGTGTGTGTTTCCTTCCCTCCTCACTGTGTGTGTGTGTGTGTGTGTGTGTGTCCCTCCTTTGCTGTGTATGTGCTTGGCCCTCCCTCATTGTGTAAGTGTGAGTTTCCCCCCTTGCTCCGTCTGTGTGTGTGTATGTGTGAGTGTGAGTGTGTGTGTGTGTGTGTGTGTGCGCGTGTGTGTCCCTCCCTCGCTGTGTGTGTCTGCGCATTCCCCTTTGCTGTGTGTGTGTGTGCGCGTGTCCCTTCCTTGCTGTGTGAGTGTCCCTTCCTCGCTGTGTGTGTGCGTATCCCCCTCGCTCTGTGTGTGCACGTGTCCCTCCCTCGCTGTGTCTATGTGTGTGTGCGTATTCATGTTCCCCCCCTCGCTGTGTGAGTGCGTGTCCCTCCCTCGCTGTGTGTGTGCGCATGTCCCTCCCTCGCTTTGCGTGTGTGTGTCTGTCCCTTGTGTGTGTGTGTGTGTGTGTGTGCATGTCCCTCCCTTCCTCTGTGTTTCTGAGTGTATGTATGAGTGCATGACCCTTCCTCGCTTTGTGTGTCCGTCCCTTGTGTGTGTGAGTGCGTGCCCCCCCTTGCTGTGTGCGCATGTCCAACCTTGCCGTGTGTGTGTGTGCCCCCTCTCAATTTCTGTGCATATGCCCTCCCCCTCGATGTGTGTGTATCCCTCCCTCACTGTGTGTGTTTGTATGTCGCTCCCTCGCTGTGTGTTTGTGTCCCTCCCTCGCTGTGTGTGCACTCGTCCGTCCCTTGCTCTGTGTTTATGTGTGTGTGTGTATCTTTGCGTGTCCCTCCCTCGCTTTGCTTGTGTGTGTCCGTCCCTTATGTGCATATGTGCGTGTGTGCATGTCCCTCCCTCGCTCTGTGTGTATTTGTGAATGTCCCTCCCTCGCTTTGCGTGTGTGTGTCCGTCCCTTGTGTGCGTGTGTGAATGTCCCTCCCTTGCTTTGCGTGTGTGTACCGCCTCTCAATTTCTGTGCACATGCCCTCCCCCTCGACATGTGTGTGCTTGTCCGTCCTTCGCGATGTGTGTGTCCCTCCCTTGCAGTGTATGTGCGTGTCCCTCCCTCGCTGTGTGCGTGTATTCCCCTCACCGTAGGTGTGTGTGCTTGCCCCTGCCTCGCTGTATGTGCATGTCTCTCCCTTGCTCTATATTTGTGTGTGTGTGTATGTGCGCGTGTCCCTCCTTCGCTTTGCGTGTGTGTGTGTCCCTCCCTCGCTGTGTGTGTATGTATTTGTGCATGTCCTTCCCTCGCGTTGCATGTGTGTGCCCCTTCTCGATTTCTGTGCACATGCTCTCCCCCTCGACATGTGTGTGCTTGTCCCTCCTTCATGGTGTGTTTGCGTGTATTCCCCTCACCGTAAGTGAATGTGTTTGTCCCTTCCTCACTGTGTGTGCGCGTCTCTCCCTTGCTCTGTGTTTGTGTGTGTTTATGTGTTCCTCCTTTGCTTTGCGTGTTTGTGTCCCCGTCCCTCGCAGTGTGTGTGTGTCCCTTCGCTGCGTATCCCTTCCTCGCTGTGTGTGCCCCTTCCATGCTGTGTGTGCGCGCGTGTACCTCCCTTGCTGTGTGTGTGCGCGCGTGTACCTCCCTTGCTGTGTGTGTGCGCGTGTACCTCCCTTGGTGTGTGTGTGTGTTTCCTTCCCTCCTCACTGTGTGTGTGTGTGTGTGTGTGTGTGTGTGTGTCCCTCCTGGTGTGCGTGTGTGAGCATGTGTCTCCCCCCTCGCTGTGTGCGCGCGTGTCCCTCTCTTGCTCTCTGTGTGTGTTTGTGTGTGTCCCTCCCTGGCTGTGTGTGTTCGTGTGTGTTCGTGTGTGTTCGTGTGTGTGTGTGTGTGTGTGTGCGCGCGCGCGTGCGTGTCCCTCCCTCGCTGTGTGTGTCTGTGCGTTCCCCCTTGCTGTGTGTGTGTGTGTGTATGTGTGTGTGCGTGTCCCTTCCTTGCTGTGTGAGTGTCCCTTCCTCGCTGTGTGTGTGCATATCCCCCTCGCTCTGTGTGTGCACGTCTCCCTCCCTCGCTCTGTGTGTGCGTGTCCCTCCCTCGCTGTGTCTATGTGTGTGTGCGTATTCATGTTCCCCCCCTCGCTGTGTGTGTGCGTGTCCCTCCCTCTGTGTGTGTGTGTGTGTGTGTGTGTGTGTGTGTGTGTGTCCCTCCCTCTGTGTGTGTGTGTGTGTGCGTGTCCCTCCCTCGCTTCGTGTGTGCGTGTCCCTCCCTCGCTTCGTGTGTGCGTGTCCCTCCCTCGCTTCGTGTGTGCGTGTCCCTCCCTCGCTTCGTGTGTGCGTGTCCCTCCCTCGCTTCGTGTGTGCGTGTCCCTCCCTCGCTTCGTGTGTGCGTGTCCCTCCCTCGCTTCGTGTGTGCGTGTCCCTCCCTCGCTGTCTGTGTCCCTCCCTCGATTTGTGTGTGTGTGCATCCCTCCTTCGCTGTGTGTCTGCGTGTATCTCCCTCACTGTGTGTATGTGTGTGCATGTCCTTCCCTCGCTGTGTGTCTGCGAGTATCCCCCGCACTGTGTGTGTGTGCATGTCCTTCCCTCGCTGTGTGTCTGCGTGTATCCCCCTCACTGTGTGTGTGTGTGTTTGCATGTCCTTCCCTTGCTGTGTTTCTTGCATGTATCCCCCTCACTGTGTGTGTGTGCAGGTCCTTCCCTTGCTGTGTGTCTGCGGGTATCTCCCGCACTGTGTGTGTTTGCATGTCGCTCCCTTGCTGTATCTGTGTGTGTGTGTGTGTGTGTGTGTGTCCAAAATTTGCACCATCAGTGAATCGGCCTTCATAAGTTGACTGTGGTATTCAGGAATGTGTGGTTTATGTAAGTTCACCACGAGAAATGTAGGGTTTAATGTATAGGTAGAGGGGTGAGTCTGGGTTGGATGCTCTTCAGAGGTTAGGAATGGACTGGTTGGGCCGAATGGCCTGGTTGCACACGATGGCGATTCTATTCAGGTTATTGTCCAGCCCTGTCAACCATCCCCGTCTATTACACCTTGCCTTATCCCCAATATTCTCCTTAACACTGTAATCTCCTCCAGACTCTAAAACACTCCTTGGCAATGTAACCTTCTCCAGTCTTTGCAAAGATCGATATGTCTGTAATCTCTTCCTGCTTTTAGAACCCTCCCTATAACTATTACCATTTGGTACAGCACTCCCAATCATTGTTCCTTCTTGAAAGTCCCATAAACATTTGTATCTCTGAAACCTCATCTGGACTGTCTAAATTTCCCTTTGACAGTTACGTGCTGAGACCTGCTCTATATCAGTGAAGTAATTAAGTCTTGGCAACACTCACTGTTATAATCTCCCTCCAGCCTTACAGCACTGAGGATCTGTAGAAGCTCTTTTCAACCCGACAGCCATCTCTGTGTCTGTAATCTCCTCCACTCCCCATAATACATTCTCTCTGAGCTCCTCTGTAGTCCACTAAACACTCCCTAACACTGTCTGTATCAGTGTAACCTTCTCCAAAAACACAACGTTCCCTATCTGTGTAAATCCCTAAACCAGTCCCTATCCCTCTCAGCTCCGTCTAACAATACAACCCTCTGTGTCTGTGTATTCACCTTCAGTCCCTACTCACCTCATTATCTGTGTAACCTTCTCCATACATTTTTGCTTCAGTCTCTTCAACTGTCCCTGTCAGTGTAACCTCTTCCAGACGCGAAAACTCTCCTCTTTTTGACTTACTCAGACCACACAGCCCTCACTATCTATAACCTACTCCTGTCTGAGAAACCTACCTCTGCAAATTGCTTCAACTCTTCAACTCTCCACAAGCTCCTGCAGCTCTTACATCCCTCCCTTTCGACCAAATCTCTTCCATTCCCTAAACACCAACAGTCTGTGGAGACCCGACCACCATCCCTATCAGTGTAATCCTCTCAGGTCTCTGCAGTAATCCTGATCTGTCGAACTCACTCCATGCCTGTGCCTCTCCCAATCCAGTCCCTACAAAACCCACTATCTATTTCACACCCTCCTGTCACTATCACCCCCATGTCAATGTAAGCTCCTCCTGTGTCTCCACCATCTACCCATCTCCATAACCTTGTCCAGCTCTTACACCACTATCTGTTTAAACGTCACCTACCTCTACAACTTCCTCCTGTTTGTGTTATGCTCCCTTATCTGTGAAACTGTTTCTGACCAAAATTGTTATCCCAGTCTCTGAAAAGAAATCCAGATTCCACAGTCTCCATAACGCCCAGAACCTAAGCCTTCCTATGTCTATAAACATCTTCAGTCACGACTACCCTGCATATCTCTGTTTGTTCTTCCAGTCGATACAAACACCTTTATCTCTGTAATCTGCTCAGGTCCATAAAAAAGTTCCTGTCTGTGATCCAGCCCTGTCCTACAAACATCCTTATCCCCGTAAACTTCTCCATCCCTCCCAACATTCCCATCTCCATGAACCCGTCAGCCCTACAGCTCTCCACATTTCTGTAGCCTCCTGTGGGTCTATGGTCCTCTCTCCCTGTGATACCACCTCCAGTCCCCACATCCCTCCCAATCTGGGTCCTCTGCTCCAGATCAGGCCATTGCTGTCTCTGTAAACACCTCCACTCCTGACAACTCTTCCCATTTGTGTAACCTCGTTCAGACCCCATACGCTCCAGCTTCCTGAATCCTCTTCCTGCATTGCAACTAAAACCACATGTTTATGTAATATCCACCAGTGCTTACACCCTCCCCAACGCAGTAACCACTTGCAGCCGTAATAAAACACCTAAACTGTGAAACCTCTCATTTCCCTACAATCCTCCCTCCCTCCTCAAACGCCTTCATCACCATGAGACCTCACAATTACTGAAACCTCCTTTTGGCACTGCGAACCTCCGAATGCCTGCAAAATCCTCCTGTCCTGATATTCCTCTCTATCTCTTTAACCCCCACCACCCTCCAGTGTCATTCTGGGGAACATGGCAGAGGAGGGAAGATTTGTAAAGTCCGAGCCATGTTACGGAGGTAGAATTCTGGGAATTACAGATTTGGTCGAAGGTTTGTGGTGTGCAGATTATTGGAGAGGACTCAAAAGACAGGATTTATGACTACTTGGAAAACCATCGTTAAATTAGCCACAGTCAGTATGGGTTTGTGAGGGGTCAGGTCATGCCTCACAAACCTTATTGAATTCTTCGAGGATATGGCAGAATATGTTGATGGCTCATTCAGAAAAGAAGGAAAATTGGGATACAGGGAAATTTGTCTGTCTGGATACAAGATTGGATGGCCTTGAGAAGACAGAGGGTGGCAGCAGGGTGGCACTGAGCCTGGAGCTCAGTGACCAGTGGGGTTCTGTAACAATCAGCTCTGGGACTCTGCTCTTTGTGGATTTTGTAAATGACTTGGATGTGGATGTTGGAGAGTGGGTTAGTAAGTTTCCCAATCACATGAAGTTTGGTGGAGTGGTGGGGAATGTAGAGGGCTGTTGTAGGTTGCAATGGGACATTGACAGGACACAGAGCTGGGCTGGAAGTGACAGATGGAGTCCAATCTGGAAAAGTGTGAAGTTATTCATTCTGGAAGGTCGAATTTGAGTACAGAATACAGGGTGAAAGGCAGAATACTTGGCAGTGTGGAGGAACAGAGATCATGGGGTCCGTGTCCATAGATCCCTCAAAATTGCCACGCACGTTTTTGGGGTTGTTAAAAAGGCATATGTTGTGTTGGTTCCCCTTCGAAAGGGATTGACTGTAAGAGCCGTGAGGTTCTACTGCATCTTTATAGCGTCCTGGTGAGACCACACTTGGAATATTGTGTTCCGTTCTGGTCCGCTGTTTACAGGAAGGATGTGCAAGTTTTACAGAGTGTACACAGGAGATTTACCAAGATGCTGCCTGTAATGGAGGGCAGTTCTTACGAAGAAAGGTTGAGGGAGCTAAGGATATTTTTCATTGGAGAAGGGGACGGGGTAACTTTGTGGAGGTGAACAAGATGATAAGAGGCACAGTCTGAGTGAATAGTCAGAGACCTTTCCTCCTATGGCATAAATGGCTATTACAAGGGAGTGTAATTTTAAGGTGAATGGAGGATGGATAAGAGGATAGAGAATGGTAGGTGGTTGGATGGACTGCCAATGGTGGTAGTAAAATTAGACACATCTGGGACATTTAATAGATTCTTGGACAGACACATGAATAATAGTAAAATGAAGGGTATGTAGGTTAGTTTGATCTTACAGATGGATAAAAGGTTGGCATGAAATCATGGCCGAAGGGTCTTGGGCTGAACTGTTCTGTGTTGTGTGTTCTATCTGGTAAACTGGGTAATAAGCTCAGATCAGTGTAAAAGGATATTGCATTCAGGAGGAGCTAGTGAACTGGATATAAAATTTGCTTAATGGTGGGAGACAGAGGGTGGTGGGAGACATGTTGTTTTTCTGACTGGAGGCATGGGGCCAGCGGTGGAGTGGGTCCACTGGTGTTTGTCATTTGGATAAATGGTTTGGATGGGAGTATAGGTTTCCTGGTAAGTAATTGTTTTCAGTGACACTGAAATTGGTGGGAAAGTGGACAGTGAAGAAGGTTATCTCTGATACAACAGGATGAACAGTACTGCTGGGATAGTGGGCTGAAGAATAGCAGATGGAGTTTAATTAGATAAAGGGGAGGTGTTCCATTTTGGTGAAACAAACCAGGGTGGGACATGTACAGTTAATGTTCGGGCCCTGGGTAGTGTTATCAGTCAGAGACCCAGGGATGCAGGTACGCAGTCTTTAAATGTGGTGTCCCAGGTAGACAGGCTGGTGAAGCAGGCGTTTGGGATGGTTACCTTCATTGGGGAGAGCATTAAGAGTAAGAGTTGGGATGTCATGTTGTGGCTGTAAAAGACATTGATGGGGCCACCATTAAAACATTGTTGATCAGGAGGAAGAACTCATCTGGTTCACAAACCTCCTTTAGGGAAGGACATCAAATATTCTAACCTGGTCTGGCCGACATGAGACTCCAGACCCACAGCAATATGGCTGACTCTGAGCTACACTCTGGGTAATTAGCAGAGGGGTCAAAGAACGTTGTTCCAGGCAGTGACACCCACATCCCATGAATGAATAAATAAAAATACCTATGTCCCTCCCTACCTCTGCAAACCCCTCCAGCTGCAGCAATCCGTACTGGCTTTGTAACACCTTTCAGGCCCTGACCACTCTCTGTAATACTCTCACCACCTCCAGCACCTTCACCTCTCCCTGTTCCTATTGTGTCAATGAACCCTGACCGTGGCTCCCCTTCCCACTGCCCTCCTCCTGCGAGCAGACCCTTTGCAATCCATTAAGATTTACTCCTAAAACACTCTCTCACTTCAGGATTTTAAGTACTTTTTGGTGATCTTCTCAGCCTCATAATCCAATATGATTCCTTTTGTCCTGAGTGAGGGATCAGTGGGAATTTCTTGCTGAGGTTTTTACTGTTTCAATCGAATGTCATTTTGTTGAGTATTTTGCATTGTCCCTTCAAATGTTTTCCACTGTTCATTTACAGGCACATATTTCAGTCTGTTTAGCCTATTTACCTTGGTCAGTTCTCCTCTCAAACTCATGTCATTGGCTATTTTTGTTTTTAGTTGTAGGTTGTCCTTTCTGTGATTCACTTTAAAACTTTATATTTATTTAAACTGCACTTTATCACAATTTCCCGAAGGATCTCTCCCGGTGACATGACTCATTCACTAAGTTTCATTACACGGTTGCTCTGCGATAGTTATGTCCCTTAACAGTTGCACAATGTGTTTTTCAAAGAAACACTGAAAAAAAAACCGTACTCCTCTTCCCATATCGATGTTGACCGTGTGATTGTCCCAGATTAGAGAAATATTGACGTTTTCCAAAATTATCACAATGCCCTTGTTAAAAAATTCCAATGAGTTCCTGTGTGATGCAGTGATGAGCAATGAAATGCTGTTCGGTGGCTAAAACTGTTCTGTTGCTTGTGTCCTTGGCAAGTAGTAGCCAGAATTTACATTCAGACTGACTCTACTTCATGATCTGAGACCAAATGCTTTCTCTGTAATGCCTTTGGTATCCATTATTGTTAGCGTTGCCCATTTTGCCTGAGTTTGCACAAGATTACGAACCACTGAATATTTTTGTTCACCCTGTATCCATGTCTCCCTGGTGTCTAAATCTCTTTTATCTCTGTGTCACAAATCCATCGACCTTATTGCAGCAACGTTGTCCATTAAAAAAAACATAATATTCTCTCTTCCACAATTTTCTGTCACAAATCTATTTGCTGATGTACAATTTTAGTTAAACTCTGTCCCATTCTGTTCCTTTCTGCTTGTCTTCAGCCACCTTCCCATGCTGTTCCATTGCTTCGCCTTTTTCCTTTGGATTTGGAAAGTTCCTTTCACCTGCATCCTCTCTGTCAGTTGAAAGCCCTGTCCATAAACCTACCGACATGATTGGCCAGGACACTGGACCCAGCACGGTTCCAGGGGGAACCATCCTAATAGATTTTTTTAAAAAATCAGGTATGGGATGTGTGAGTCTCTGGCTGACCAGCCTTTCTTGCCCAGTCCTAGAAGCCCTTGAACTGAGTAACTTGCTCGGCCATTTCAGAGGGTCATTGAGAGGCAAACCCTTTGCTGTGGGGATGTCGTGCAGACCACGTGAGGATGGGCAGATGTCCTTCTCTAAAGGACAAGTGTTTGGATTTGTTGTATGTCAGTAATGATTTCATACTTATTTGTGGATTGTTAATTATTATTTTTAAAATTATTGATTTCAAATGTCTCCTTTTCAGATGGTGAGATTCAATCCTGCCTCCCCTGAACATTAGCTGAGGTTTTGGATACATTCTCTCGCAATAATAGCACTAGGCCATTACTTCACCTGCTCACTGGGTGCTCATCTCTGAGCACTGATACCAGGGCATCATGAAGCGAAACCCATTCTTCCGACACAATTGTGTGATCCTGACATATTCCAGCAATCTGGGAATATTACTTAATATCGCTCCATTTTCCAGATCTCTGTGGGACTCAGTGCCATTCTCCATGTGTAACCCACACTGCATCTGTTTAATTTCCCATTCTGTCTATTTCTCTGTCTCCTGTAGGTACTCAGGAAAATCCTGACTCAATAGCCTTCCCAGCTGCTGGGTGGATCGTCCATCACCTCATTTAATGCAGTTTGTCTGCCAGAGAGAGACAAAGGGAAAGGAGATCTGGAGCCTTCAATAAATCCTGTAGTGAAGTAAGGTCACCCACAGTGCACAGAGCAAAGAACAATGAGAGGGCTCCAAACATCTGTTAACACAACATAACATAGATACAGTGCTAGAGGGGAGCACAGCACACACACACAACCCAGGCTCAATCACCACCCCAATGTAAGTTCTGTTATATTAAAACTCACTACTCTGCAACAGTGTATCTATGGCATGTCTTGGTGTCCAGTGTCTTCAATAATTTTTAATTCCTATAACAGATCCTATCGCTGTAACCTCCTCCCTTCCCGATAGTCCCTCCACATATTTGAATTGTGCTGCATTCCAGACTACCTTCATTATCCCTGTAACCTGCTTCAGTGTCTACAACATGCCTTATCTTGGTAGTCTCCTTCTCCAATAAGGTAAAAACAAGGACTGCAGATGCTGGAAACCAGAGTCTAGATTAGAGTGGTGCTGGAAAAGCACGGCAGGTCCGGCAGCATCCGAGGAGCAGGAAAATCGAACAGCAAAAGCCCTTCATCAGGAACAGAGGCTGGGGAGCCTGCAGAGTGGGGAGATAAATGAGAGGGTGGTTGGGATGGGGAGAAAGTAGCATAGAGTACAATAGGTGAATGGAGTGGGGAAGAAGGTGATAGGTCAGAGTGGAGGATGGGGGAAGGTAGCAAAGAGTACAATAGGTGAATGGGGGTGGGGATGGTGGGTGATAGGTCAGAGAGGAGGGTGGAGTGGATAGGTGGGAAGGGAGATAGGCCATTAGGACAGGTCATAAGGGCGGTGCTGAGCTGGAAGGCTGGAGGTGGGGTGAGATGGGGGAAGGGGAAATGAGGAAACTGGTGAAGTCCACATTGATGCCTTGGGGTTGAAGTGTTCCGAGGCGGAAGGTGAGGCGTTCTTCCTCCAGGCGTCGGGTGGTGAGGAAGTGGCGGTGGAGGAAGCCCAGGACCTGCATGTCCTCGGCAGAGTGGGAGGGGGAATTCAAATGTTGGGTCACAGGGCGGTGGGGTTGATTGGTGCGGGTGTACCAGAGATGTTCCCTAAAGTGCTTGCTAGGAGGTGTCCAGTCTCCCCAATGTAGAGGAGACCGCATCGGGAGCAACGGATACAATAAATGATATTGGTGGATGTGCAGGTAAAACTTTGGATGTGGAAGGCTCCTTTAGGGCCTTGGATGGTGGTGAGGGGAGAGGTGTGGGCGCAGGTTTTGCAATCCCTGCAGTGGCAGGAGAAGGTGCCAGGAAGGTAGGGTGGGCTTTTGGGGGGCGTCGAACTGACCAGGTAGTCACGGAGGGAATGGTCTTTGTGGAAAGTGGAGAGGGGTGGGGAGGGAAATATACCCCTGATGGTGGGGTCCGTTTGGAGGTGGTGGAAATTTCGGCGGATGATTTGGTGTATGCGAAGGTTGGTAGGGTGGAAGGTGAGCACCAGGGGCGTTCTGTCCTTGTTACGGTTGGAGGGGTGGGGTTTGAAGGCGGAGGTGCGGGATGTGGACGATGTGTTGAAGGGCATCTTTTACCACGTGGGAAGGGAAATTCCGATCTCTAAAGAAGGAGGCTGTCTGGTGTGTTCTGTGGTGGAACTGGCCCTCCTGGGAACAGGTGCGGCAGAGGTGGAGGAATTGAGAATAGGGGTAGGAATTTTGCAGGCAGTAGGGTGGGAAGATATGTAATCTAAGTAGCTGTGGGAGTTCGTTGATTTGTAAAAAATGTCGGTGTCAAGTTGGTTATCATTAATGGGGATGGAGAGGTCCAGGAAGGGTAGGGGGGTATCAGAGATGGTCCAGGTAAATCTATAGTCAGGGTGGAATTTGTTGATGAAGTTGATGAATTGCTCAAACTCCTCGAGGGAGCACGAGGTGGTGCCAATGCAGTCATCAATGTTGCGGAGGAAGACGGGAGTGGTGCCGGTGTAACTACGGAAGATGGACTGTTCTACGTTGCCAACAAAGAGACAGACACAGCTGGGGCCCATACGGGTACCCATGGCTACCCCTTTGGTCTGGAGGAAGTGGGAGGATTTGAAGGAAAAAATGTTAAGGGTGAGGACAAGTTCAGCCAAATGAACGAGAGTATCGGTGGAAGGATACTGTTATGGACGTCAGGAGAGGAAGAAACGGAGGGCTTGGAGGTCCTGGTCATGGTGGATGGAGGTGTAGACGGATTGGATATCCATTGTGAAGATGAGGTGTTGGGGGCTGGGGAAATGGAAGTCTTGGAGGAGTGGAGGGTCTGAGTGGTGTCTCGAATGAACGTGGGTAGTTCCTGGACTGGGGGACAGGACAATGTTGAGGTAGGCAGACATGAGTTCGGTGGGGTAGGAGCATGCTGAGACAATGGGTCGGCCAGGGTGGTCACGCTTGTGGATCTTGGGAAGGAGATAGAACCGGGCAGTGGGGGATCCCGGACAATGAGGTTGGAAGCTGTGGTTGGGAGATCTCCTCCTGAGGTGATGAGGTTCTGTCTGCTCTGGGAGATGATGGTTTGGTGATGGGAGGTGGGTCATGGGAGAGGGGGTGGTAGGAGGAGGTGGCTTTGAGTTGGCATCATGGCTTCAGCGGTGTAGAGGTCAGTGCACCAGACTACCACTGCACCCCCTTTATCTGCTGGTTTGATGGTGAGGTCGGTATTGGAGCAGAGGGAGTGTAGGGCTGCACGTTGTGAGGGTGAGAGGTTGGAGTGGGGGAGGGGGTAGATAGGTTGAGGCGGTTAATGTCTTGGTGGAAGTTGGAAATGAAGAAATGGAAGGCAGGTAATAGGCCAGCGCGGGGTGTCCAGGTGGATGGAGTGTATTGGAGGGCAGCAAAGGGGTCCTCAGAAAATAGGCGGGAGTCTTCATTGTAAAAGTAAGCTCTGAGGGGGAGGGGGTGGAAGAAGTGTTTGATGTCATGGCATGTATTAAATTAATTGATGTGTGGATGGAGGGGGATAAAGGTGAGGCCTTTGCTGAGGACTGATCATTCGTCCTCTGTGAAGGGGAGGTCAGGGGGATGGTGAAAACTCGGCAGGACTGGGAGCTGGGACCAAGCGTAGGTGTGGAGCTGGGGGAGGTGACGGAGCCGGTAACTGGAGAGGGTGTGGTGTTAGGGGAATGGGGATGGAGTCATGAGCAGGGGTGGTGTTCCCCTCAGGGTTCTGGGGGCAGGGATGGTGATGTGGGACCTGGGGGTGGTGTAAGCAGAATGCAGGTGAGTGGCGTTGGTGGGGGCGGAAGTGGTGGCAAACATGGCAGTGGGGGGGCGTGGAAGTCGGTGTCTGTGTGACATCAGCGATGATGTGAGTGGCGGAAGTGATGTCACTTGTGCTGTGTGAGGGGCGGAAATGGCATTTACTTTATTTTAACCAATAATTTCCTGTCACAAATCTGTTTGATAATCTCGTATTTTAATGAAACTCAGTCCCTTACTGTTTCTTTCTGTTGATCTTCATTCACATCTCCATGGTGTTCCAATATTTCAACCTTTCTCTTTGGACTTGGGAATTTCCATTCACCTCAGACCTGTCCCCCTCCTCATCTGCGTTCATTTATCACACACTGCATAATCCTGGTACCAGAGGTGCGTATCTCAATAAAATAGCTCAGTCCTCCCTGAGTACTGGTAGCAGTGCTCACTGGTCAGAACCACTTCTGATGATACCATTGTGTGATCCTGATAGATTCCTGCACTCTGCTGATATCACACAGTCACTCTCCATGTGGTATCCCTCACTGTGTGGGTCTAATTGCTGCCTCTGTCAGTATCTCTCACTCTTGCAGCTGCTCCAGATCCTGAGCCAACAGCATTCTCCACTCCAGAGGGAAGCAGCTGCACAGGCCATGGATGGAGACTGGGAATTTCCAGATCTCTGTGGGACTCAGTGCCATTCTCCATGTGTAACCTTCGTTGCAGCAGTGTAATTTACCATTCTGTCTATTTCCCTGTCTCCTGTAGGTATTCCTGATGTCCCTGACTCAGCAGAATTCCCAATTCCTGTCTTGTCCATCACCCACATTGAATACAGTTGGTCAGCCAGAGAGAGATGGAGAGGGAGATCTGGAGCCTTCAGTAAATCCTGCAGCCGGTAAGATCACTCACAGTGAACAGCACAGGGAGGAGTTAGTGGACTTTAATTCAGACCCTGAGGGCATGATGTAGGAACAATGCTGGGCAAGGAACATGAGAAAATTCTCAGGCTTCATTATCACCATCTTGTCTGTAAATTCATCTGTTTCACAGAACCCTCCCTCTATCTGTCAGTTTCTCCATTGTCTGTTTCATCGATACCACTTCCCCTATCTCGATCAGCCCCTACAATCCTGCCTATCCCTGTAAGCTCTTCCTACCACTACAACTCTCCAAGTATCTGCCTTTGCCTTTAATCCCGGGTTCTGTCACATCCCTCCTTAACTGAAGAAAAACAACTCGTCAGTTCCTTAACCCATCCTGGTCAGTGTAGTCCTTTCCAGACCTGAGAAACCTCCCTGTCTTTGTGACTTTTTTGAACTCCTACTACCTTCATGATCTCTGTAACCTTCCCGTCATGACAACAAAAAAGCTCTGTACCTTAGTAACCTCCTCCAGCCGTTAGACTCCTCCTTGTCTCTGGGCACAAAGCAGAGTGACCCTGCTTTTCTCATAAATTAGTTTCTGCATTTCTAATGATGACTATGAACTCTTCCTGTCTCTAAAACGCACTCAGTCACTGTAAACTCTGCTGGTCCCGATTGATGTAATTTCCTTCGGTAACTACAAACCTTTATACCTTTAATCTCCTCCAGATGCGACCACGCAGTTTATTTCTATAACCTCTATGAGTGATCGAGTCATAGAGATGTACAGCATGGAAACTGACCCTTCGGTCCAGCCCGTCCATGCCGACCAGATATCCCAACCCAATCTAGTCCCACCTGCCAGCACCTGGCCCATATCCCTCCAAATCCTTCCTATTCATATACCCATCGAAATGCCTCTTAAATGTTGCATTTGTACCATACTCCACCACATCATCCGGCAGCTCATTCCATACAGGTACCACCCTCTGTGTGACAAAGTTGCCTCTTGGGTCTCTTTTATATCTTTCCCCTCTCACCATAAACCTATGCCCTCTACTTCTGGACTCCCTGACCTCAGGGAAAAGACTTTTGTCTATTTATCCTATCCATACCCCTCATAATTTTGTAAACCTCTGTAAGGTCACCCCTCAGCCTCTGACACTCCAGGGAAAACAGCCCCAGCCTTGTCAGCCTTTCCCTGTAGCTCATATCCTCAAACCCTGGCAACATCCTTGTAAATCTTTTCTGAATCATTTCAAGTTTCACAACATCTTTCCGATAGGAAGTCGACCAGAATTTACGGAATATTCCAACAGTGGCCATAACGATGTCCTGTACAGCTGCAACATGACCTCCCAACCCCTGTACTCAATACTCTGACCAATAAAGGAAAGCATACAAAATGCCTTCTTCACTATCCTATCTACCTGCGACTCCACATTCAAGGAACTATGAACCCACACTCCAAGGTCTCTTTGTTCAACCACACACCCTAGGACCTTACCATTAAGTGGATAAGTCCTGCTAAGATTTGCTTTCCCAAAATGCAGCACCTCACATTTATCTGAACTTAACTCCATCTGCGAGCTCTCAGCCCATTGGCTCAGCTGGTTCAGATCCTGTTGTAATCTGAGGGAACATTCTTCGCTGTCCACTCCACCTCCTCCAATTTTGGTGTCATCTGCAAACTTACTAACTGTACGTCTTCTGCTTAACATCCAAATCATTTATGTAAACGACAAAAAGTAGTGGATCCAGCAACGATCCTTGTGGCACTCCACTGGTCTTAGGCCTCCAGTCTGAAAAACAACCCTCCTCCACCACCCTCTGTCTTTTACCTTTGAGCCAGTTCTGTATCCAAATGGCTAGATCTCCCTGTATGCCATGAGTTCTAACCTTGCTAATCAGTCTCCCATGGGGGACCTTGTCGAATGCCTCACTGAAGTCCATATAGATCACATCTATCACTCTGCCCTCCTCAATCTTCTTTGTTACTTCTTCAAAAAACTCAATCAAGGTTGTGAGACATGATCTCCCACGCACAAAGCCATGTTGACTACCCCTAATCATGTCCTTGCCTTTCCAAATACATGTACATCCTGTCCCTCAGGATTCCCTCCAACAACTTGCCCACCGCCGAGGTCAGGCTGACCGGTCTATAGTTCCCTGGCTTCTCTTTACCAACCTTCTTAAACAGTGGCACCACTTTTGCCAAACTCCAGTCTTCTGGCACCTCACCTGTGACTATCGATGATACAAATATCTCAGCAAGAGGCCCAGTAATCACTTCTCTAGCTTCCCACAGAGTTCTCGGGTACACCTGCTCAGTTCCTGGGGATTTATTCACCTTTAACCATTTCAAGACATCCAGCACTTCCTCCTCTGTAATCTGGACATTTTGCAAGATGTCACCATCTCTTTCCCTACAGTCTATATCTTCCATATGCTTTTCCACGGTAAATACTGATGCAAAATATTCATTTAGTATCTCCCCCATTTTCTGTGGCTCCACAAAAATGACGCCTTGCTGATCTTTGTGGGGCCCTATTCTCTCCCTGGTTCCCCCTTTTTCCTTAATATATTTGTAAAAAACCCTTTGCATTCTCCTTAATTCTATTTTTCAGACCTATCTCATGTCCACGTTTGCCCTCCTGATTTCCCTCTTAAGTATACTCCAACTTCCTTTATACTCTTCTAAGGATTCACTCGATCTATCCTGTCTATACTTGACATATGCTTCCTTCTTTTTCTGAACCAAACATTCAATTTCTTTAGTCATCCAGGATTCCCTATACTTACCAGCCTTCCCTTTCACCCTGACAGGAATATACTTTCTCTGGACTCTTGTTATCTCATTTCTGAAGGCTTCCCATTTTCCAGCTGTCCCTTTACCTTCGAACATCTGCCTCCAATCGGCTTTCAAAAATTCTTGCTTAATACCGTCAAAATTGGCCTTTCTCCAATTTAGAACATCAACTTTTAGATCTGGTCTATCCTTTTCCATCACTATATAAAAACAAATAGAATTATGGTCGCTGGCCCCAAAGTGCTCCGCCACTGACACCTCAGTTACCTGCCCTGCCTTATTTGCCAAGAGTAGGTCAGGTTTTGCACCTTTTCTAGTAGGTACATCCACATACTGTATCAGAAAATTGTCTTGTACACACTTAACAAATTTCTCTCCATCTAAACCTTTAAAATTATGGCAGTCCCAATCAATGTTTGGAAAGTTAAAATCCCCTACCATACCTACCCTATTATTCTTACAGATCGCTGAGATCTCCTTACAAGTTTGTTTGACAATTTCCCTTTGACTATTGGGGGGGGGGGGGGAGGGGGGGGTCTGTAATACAATCCTAATTAAGTGATCATCCCTTTCTTATTTCTCAGTTCCACCCAAATAACTTCCCTGGATGTATTTCTGGGAATATCCTTCCTCAGCACAGCTGTAATGCTATCCGTTATCAAAAATATCACTCCCCCTCCTCTCTTGCCTCCATTTCTATCCTTCCTGTAGCATTTGTATCCTGGAACATTAAGCTGCCAGTCCTGCCCATCCCTGAGCCATATTTCTGCAATTGCAATGCGATCCAAGTCCCATGTTCCAAACCATGCCCTGAGTTAATCTGCCTTCCCTGTTAGGCCCCTTGCATTGAAATAAATGCAGTTTAATTTATGAATCCTACCTTGTCCCTGCCTGTCCTGACTGTTTGGCTCAGTTCTGTTCTCAGCCATACCCGGCTCAGATCAAGTTCCCAAAATCTTCCCTGTGATTGTTACCACGTCCCATCCCTGCATTCCTCCAAATCCCTGTAAAGTCCTCCCATTCCTAAAACCTGTCCTGTATCTGTCAGCTGTTCCATCTACCACAACCCTCCCTATCACTGTAAGACACCCCCCCACCCCCGTCTCAGTTACTACAGCCCGCTGCATCACTAAATGCCAGTAGTCAGTGTGCATCTCTATAACCTCCTTCAGTCCCCACAGCCCTCCCTATCTCCATAACCTCCTTCAGTCCCCACGACTCTTCCTATCCATGTATCATTCCCCACAAACCTCCGTAAATCCATAACCTCCAAAGTACCCCACGAACCTCCCTATCTCCATAACCTCATCCAGACCCGACGACCCTCCTGTTCAGAGTAATCTCCTTCAGTCCCCATGATCCTCCTGATCTATGCAACCTCCTTCAGGCCCAACAGCCCTGCAGATCTCTTTGGCCCCTTTCAGGCCCCACATCACTCCCTATCTCCATAATGTTCTTCAGTCTCCATGACCCTCCTTAATTCCAAAGCCTCAATTACCTGTTGAACCTGTAAGCTACCTTTTTCAGACTGAGAAACAAGAACTCCCATAACCCTTTCTGCTGCCAGTCTGAAACCAAACAGTGTTAGCCTGACAGTAGGTCGGGAGCTGAAATATCTTTGAAATGATATGTCAATATACAATAACTGGACCCTTAGAAACACATTTAATAAAAAGAGAATGTGGTTTTGAACCTGTTGGATTGTATTTTTATTGGTGAGAATATAAATGGCAGAGTAGATACAGGTGAAGGAGTGGCTGTACCGAGGATACGGTTTATACGAATTATCAGAAGCCTTTACACAAGTTTCAATAAGGGCTAAGGAGTAACTTGGTAGAGGATAGGGCATTTTGGTGACACACACCAGGGTGGGACCTGTACAGTTAATGTTCGGGCCCTGGGTAGTCTTGTCAGTCAGAGACCCAGGGATGCAGGTCGACAGTTCTTTGAAAGTGGTGTCACAGGTAGACAGGTTGGTGAAGCAGGCGTTTGGGATGGTTACCTTCTTTGGTCAGAGCATTGAGAGTAAAAGTTGGGACGTCATGTTGTGGCTGTCCAGGAAATTGGTGAGGCCACCATAAAAGCATTGTTGACCAGTAAGAAGTACTCATCTGGTTCTCTTACGTCCTTTAGAGAAGAACATCTGACATTCTAACCTGGTCTGGCCTGCACGTGACACCAGACCCACAGTAATATGGCTGACTCTGTGCTATACTCTGGATAATTAGCAGTGAGGCAAAGAATGTTGGTCCAATCAGTGACACCCTCATCCCATTAATGAATAAATAAAAAATACATATATCCCTCCCTGTCTCTGCAAACCCCTCCAGCTGCAGCAATCTGTACTGGCTTTGTAACACCGTTCAGACCCTGATCCCTCTCTGTAACACTCTCACCACCTCCAGCACCTTCAGCTCTCCCAGTTCCTTTTGGGACATAAAACCTTGACAATTATTCCCTCTTCCATCTGACCTCCTCCTGCAAGCAGACCCTTTGCAATCCCTTTAAAACTTACTCCTAAAACATCCTCTCACTTCAGGATTTTAAGTACTTTTTGGTGATCCTCCAAGCCCGATAATCTAATATGATCCTTTTTACTTGAGTGAGGGACCGATGGGGATTTCTTGCTGAGGATTTGTCTGTTTCAATGGAATGTCCTTTTGTTGAGTGTTTTACACTGTTCCTTCAAATGTTTTCCACTGTTCATTTACAGGCACATGTTTCAGTCTGTTTAGCCTATTTATCTTGGTCAGTTCTCCTCTCAACCTCAAGTAATTGGCTATTTTTGTTTCTAGTTGTAGCTTGTCCTTTCTGTGATTCACTTTAAAATTTTATATTTCTTTAAACTGCACTTTATCACAATTTCCCCAGAGGATCTCTCCAGGTGACATTACTCATTCACTAAGTTTCATCACACAATGGTCGCTCTGAGATAGTTACGTCCCTAGCCAGTTGCACAATTTGTTATTCAAAGAAACACTGAAAAAAAAATTCTCTGAACTCTTCCAATGTCATTGTTGTCAGTGTGACTGTCTCAGATTATGTGAATATTGAAGTTTCCCAAAATTATCACAATGTGTTTGTTAAAAAAATTCCAATGAGTTTCTGGTTAATGGAGTGATGAGCAACGGAATGCCGTTCGGTGGCTAAAACTGTTGTGCTGCTTGTGTCCTTGGCACGTAGTAGCCATAATTTACATTCAGACTGACTCTACTTCATGATCTGAGACCAAATGCTTTCTCTGTGATGCCTTTTTTTACCCATTATTATTTTTGTTACCCATTTTCCCTGAGTTTCTGCAAGGTTGTGATCCATTGAATAGTTATGTCCAACTTTTGCTCACCCTGTAACCATATCTCTCTGGTGTCTAAATCTTTTTTATCTCAGTGTCAGAAATCCATCTACCTCATTGATAAGACTTCGTCCATTCAAAATAAATCATAATGTACTCTTGCCCACAATTTCCTGTCACAAACCTATTCCCTGATGTACAGTTTTCGTTAAACTCTGTCCCATCCTCTTCCTTTCTGATTGCCTTCTGACACATTCTCATGTTGCTCCCACACTTCACCTTTTCTCTTTGGATTTGGAAAGCTCCTTTCACCTGGACCCTGTCCCAGCATCCTCTCTGTCAGTTTAAAGCCCTGTCCAGAAACCTACTGACATGATTGGCCAGGAAACTGGTCCCAGCACGGTTCCAGTGGGACCATCCTAATGGATTTTTTGATAAATCAGGTAGGGGATGTGGGTGTCTCTGGCTGACCAGCCTTTCTTGTCCAGCCCTCGCTGCCCGTGAGCTGAGTAGCTTGCTCGGTCATTTCAGAGGGCAATTGAGAGGCAAACACTTTGCTGTGGGCATGTCGTGCCGACCACGTGAGGATGATCAGATCTCGTTGTCGAAAGAGCAAGTGGGCGAAACTGTGGCTCAGTGATTAGCACTCCTGCCTCACAACACCAGGCTCCCAGGTTCTATTCCAGCCATGGGCGACTGTGTGGAGTTTGCACATTCTCCACGTGCAGGTCAGGTGAATTGGCCATGCTACATTGCCCATAATGTTAGGTGTATTAGGTCGAGGGTGATGGGTCTGAGTGGGTTACTCTGGGGCCGAAAGACCAGTTTCCACACTGTAGGGAATCTAATCTAAGGAATTGTGACTTTTGTACATTAGCAATGGTTTCATATTTGTTTATGGATTGTTAATTGCTATTTTTAAAATTATTGATTTTTAAATTCCACCATATCTTATGATGGGATTCAAACCTGCCTCCCCTGAACATTAGCTGAGGTTTTGGACAAATGCCCTAACAATAATGTTACTCGGCCATCACTTCACCTGCTCACTGGTTGCTCATCCCTGAGCACTGACACATGAAGCTAATCCCATTCTTCCAACATGACTGTGTGATCCTGAAGTATTCCAGCACTCCGCTGATATCTCTCAGTCTCTCTCCATGTGGTATCCCTCACTGTGTGGGTCTAATTGCTGCCTCTGTCAGCGTCTCTCACTCTTGCAGCTACTCTAGATCCTGAGCTAACAGAATTCTCCACTCCAGAGAGACACAACAGCACAGGTCAGGGATGGAGTTTGGGATTTTCCAGATATCTGTGGGGCTCATTTCCATTCACCTTGTGTAACCCTCACTGCATCAGTCTGATTTCCCATTCTGTCTATCTCTTCCTGTCGGTACTCAGGAAGTTGCTAACTCAATAGACTTCCCAACTGCTGTGTGTCTCATCCATCACCTCATTGTCTCTCTGGCTGACCAACCATCTTCAAACGGAAGGGAAATCTGGAGCCTTCAATAAATCCTGCAGTGAGGTAAGATCACTCACAGTGCACAGAGCATAGAGCAATGAGTGGGCTCCAAACATCGCTAACAATACATGATATAGATACAGTGCTGGATGGGGAGCACAGTATAGACACACCCCATGGTCAATTACCACGTCTACTTTAACTTATTTTGCACTGGGACAGCATCGGGAGTTCATAGTTGTCAATCGAGTCCTGCGCTGTCTTAGTGAGCATTAGGACAACAGAAGGGAGAGTAGGCTTCCGACGAGAGGTTGTGAATGCTGCGTGGATCTTTCTGTTCTGTGTTCTCCCTCCAACACTGTACTAAGACTCACTACTCTGCAACACTGTATCTATGGCATGGCTTGTGCACCAGTGTCTTCAGTCATTTTTAACTCCTACAATAGTCCCTGCTCCTGTAACCTCCTCCCTTCCCGGGAGTTCCTCCGCATATTTGAAATGTACTGCATTCCAGACTACCGTCCCCATCGCTGTAACTTGCTTCAGTGCCTACAACATGCCTTATTTTGGTACACGAATCCTCTTTAGCAGGATACAGAGTGATACAGCACGGAAACAGAACCTGTGGTCCAACTCCCCAGTGCTGCCCATGTTACCTAAACTGAATGAGTCTCATTTGCCTGCCTTTGGCCCTTATCTCTTCAAACCTTCTCCTCTCCATGTACCTGCCCAAATGTCTTTTCCATGCTGTAATTGTTCTTGTTTCTCCAATGTGCCTGAGGCAGTCTGTTCCGTCTCTGCACCATCCTCTGTGGATAATGTTCCCCCTCAGCTCCCTCTCTAAATCCTTGCTCTCTCACCTCCCGTTTATACTCTCTAGTTTTGGACTCACCTACACTTGGTTATTCACCATTCTTAGGGTCACCCCGTGGCCTCCTCTGCCCAAGGGAAATATTTAGGACAATGTTACAAATATCTTCAACGTATGTAACAAAGTGCTGGCCAATGTCGGCAAATGTGTCAAATGTCGCTTTCCCCACCCTGTCCACCTGGTATGCCACTTCCGAGGAACAATGTAACTTGGACCCCCTGGTCTCTCTCTCTGTCTCTCTCTCTCTCTCTGTCTCTCTCTCTCTCTCTCTCTCTGTCTCTCTCTCTGTCTCTGTCTCTCTCTCTCTCTCTCTCTCTCTCTCTCTCTCTCTCTCTCTCTCTCTGTTCAACAACCCTGGCCAGAGCCCTTCCATTAACTCTCTCTGTTCAACAACCCTGGCCAGAGCCCTTCCATTAACTGTGTTAGTCCTCCCTGGTTTGTCTTAACAAAATCCAACACCTGAATTAAACTCCAACTTTCATTCCTTGGTCCAGTGGCCCAGTTGGTCAAGATCCCCTTTGATAACCGTATTTAGTGCCCACTACACCATTCATTTGGTCATCAACAAACTTTCGCACAATCACTCCTATATTTTCAACCAAATCGTTTATGTAGATGATGCACATCAGTGGACCCAGCCCTGATCCTTTCTTCAATAATGGAATCAAACCATATTCTTGTCATAGAGCCATACAGCATGGAAACTGACCCTTCAGTTGATATCCACCATAAGCTCAAACTAAACTCTTCCCAGCTGCCTGTTGCTGCCCATATCACTCCAACCCTTCCCTATTCACCTGTTTATCCAAATATGTTTTAAACGTTGTAATTGTACCCACATCACCCCCTTTCTCAGGAAGTTCATTCCACACTCAAACCACACTCTGTGTAGCAAATTGCCCCATATCTTTGTTTTGAACATCTCTCTCCTCTAACCTTAAAAATGTGGCCCCTCTTCTTCAGACTCCCCCATCCTGAGGAAAAGGCAACTACCATTAAATTGATCTTTATACCTCATTTTATTTCATAAAACTTTATAGCATATGTCTCATCCTCCAGGCTCCAGTGAAAAAAGACTTAGCCTATCGAGCCATTTTTCAGAACTCAAGCTTCAAGGAGTATGTACCTGAACCTTGAGGTCCCTCTGCTCTCAAACACTAACTGAGGCCCAAACCTTAATTGTATAAGCTCTACCCTTGTCTGTTTTACCAAATACATTACCTCGTATTTATTCAGATTAAATTCTATCTCTAGTTTTTCAGCCCGTTCACTCCCTTCATCAAGATCCCTTTGCAATCTCAGAAAACCTCCTTCACTGTCCATGATGCCACCCTCCAGCCTGCCAGCCCATCACACATGGCTGTCAGTAGTACACATGCCTTTGCTAGGGGCTCCACAATTTCTTCCCCAGTATCCCACAGTGTCCTGTGATACACTTAATCAGGTTCTGGGACTTGCTATAGCTTTGTGTTTTAAAACCTCCAGCGCCACCTCTTTTATAACATGCACTCTTTTCAAGTCATAGAAATATACAGCATAGAAACAGACTCTTCGGTCCCCAACTCGTCCAGGCTTACCAGAAGATATAAATAAATCCATTCCCTTTTTCAGCATTTGGCCCATATACGTCTACACCCTTACTATTCAGATGCCCTTCCAGATACAATTACAACATTTAAAAGCTATCAGTCTCCATTACTTTCTCTCTCAGCTCATTCCATACACACATCACCATGTGTGTGAAGAGGCTGTCCCTTCAGTCCCTCTGTAAACCATTCACCTCTAACCTTAAACTTATGCCCTCTAGTTTTGGACTCCCCAACTTCTGGGAAAAGGCCTTGAATGCTTACCCTTTCCATGCCCCTCATGTTTATATAAACCTCTGTAAGGTCATCCCTCAGTCTCCGATTCTACAGTGACAGTAACGCCAGCTTATTCAGCAACAACCCGGGCAATATCTTGTTAATCTTTTCTGATCCCTTTCAGGTTTCACAACATCCTTCCTGCAGCAGAGAGACTGGAATTGCAGAGAACTCCAATTGTGCTCTAATGAATTATTCTTGTTCCCTGAGTTCCCAAGTCTTTCTCCACAGTAAGTTCTGGAGTGAAAAAATAGTTTACGATCTGAGCAAATATCCTACAGTTCCGAACATCGATCGCCTCATTGATCTTTAATTGACACTATTTTGTCCCGAGTTATTTATGCACTCTTAATATACTGATACAATCACTTTTGGATTCTCCTTTCCTTCTCTGCTGAAGCTATTTCATTTAGCCGTTCTTCATTCCTGTTTTCTGCTCAAAGTGTATTCCTGCAGCCCCTGTGATCCTCAGGGATTCCCTTGATCCAGCTGGCTATACCTGACATGTTGCCCCCTTTTCCTTGACCAGACCCTCAATAGACAGCCAGTGTTTCCGAATGCTGTCAGCATTGACCTGCACACAAACAGGAAAATGCTGGCTCTGATCGATCAGTTTATCTCACTTTTAAAATATTCTCACTTGCTAAACTTCCCTTTCCTTGTAAATAATTCCCTTCCCCAATCACATTTTGAAAGTTCCTGTCTAATACGATCAAGATTGGTCAGGCTTCATTTTATAACTTGCACTTGTGGACCAGGCCTGTCCTTTTCCAAAGCTGTTTTCAAACTACAAGAACTGTGGTCCCTTTGGCAAAACGCTTTCCCACTCACATCGCAGTCCCCTTCCCTACCTTGATTCCCAAAGTGACGTCAGGTTTTGCCCCATTCTCTTTTCAGACAATTTACATATAGATTGGGAGTTTTCTGGACCACTATTACTAAATTCCTCCCTTGCAAGCACTGAACACTGGCAGTCCGAGTCTAGGATTGGAAAGTTCAGAAACCCCTACCATAACAGCCCTATTATTATGGTTGATATTTCAGATGTCCCGACATATTTGTTCCTCAGTCTGCCACTGATTATTCAGGGTCAGCAGTCCGATCGTATCAAAGTGATGACCCATTCTTATTTCTCTGTTCCACTAACATAGCTTTACTGGGCGATCCCACAGGAATATCCTCTCTTAGTACTGCTGTGATGATTCATGCAATCAAAACCCACCACCAAACGTCCTCTCTTTCCTCCCCTTCCTGTAGCATCTCTACCTTGAAACAATGAACTGCCAGTCCTGTCCCTCCCTCAGCTGTGTTTCTGTAATAACTATAATATCCCAGTCCCATGTTCCAATCCATGCCCTGAGTTCATCTTCCTTAACTGTCTGGCCCCTTGCATTGAAATAAATGCAGTTTAATCATCAGTTTTCCCCCATTCCCTGCTATGTTCTTGCCTGCCTTGTCTGCTGAAATTGCCGTCTTTAACTTGTGTACCAGCCTCAATCTTCTTACTGGCCTTACGACTGTTTAAGGTCCAACACCCTGCCAGACTAGGTTAGATCCTCTCAAGCAGCTCTAGCAATTCACCCCATCAGGATATGGGTCCCTCTCTCGCTCCCAGTTGAGGTGCCTTTCCCACCCTGACTCCCTGTGCTGACACCTTAAGGGATCTATGGACTTGTCCACCAAGGTCCTTGTATTTCTCAGTACTCCGCAAGGACCGACCTTTTATTATGTCTGTCCTTCTCTTATCGTACCTCCCACAGAGTATTACCTGACTTCGATCAGAACTAAACTCCGTTTAGATTATCATCCGATCGACATCGGACAGCAGACAGAGAACATCCTCCTCACTGTGAACAACGCCCTCACCTTTCATGTCATCTGCAAACCGACTAATTATACCTTCTGCTTTCACATCTGAGGTATTAATGTTCAGTGGTTCCTGCACAGATCCCTATGGTACACCCGGTGGTGAAAATATTCTATCCACCAATTTTGCATCCAATTTGCCAACTTGCCTTGGAACCCAGTCCTTTTGGACCAGCCTTCCATGTTGGATCTTGTTTAAGGACTTAATCAAGTCCATGTAAACCACATCATCTGCACAGACTTCATCAATATACTTTAGCACCATTTCAAAAAAACTGAACTGAATTCCTCAGACACTATCTCCCTCTGCCAAATCGAGATGACTAAACCGAGTTGATCCTTACCTTTGCAAGTGTTGATTCATCCTCACAATTGTTTCCAATAATTTCCTTCCCCCTAATGTCAGACTATCTGCTCTGTAATTACCTGGCCTACCCCTGCTGCCTGTCTTGAACAAAGGAACCACATTAGCGATCCTCCAGTCATTCAGCACTTCACCTGTGGCCAGCAAAGTATTATATTTATCCACCAGGGCCCCAACAATCTATGGGTAATTAGCATGGGGCCAAAGAATGCTGGTCCAGGCAGTGACACCCACATTCCATGAATGAATAAATAAAAATCCATATGTCCCTCCCTACCTCTGCAAACTCCTCCAGCTGCAGCAATCCGTACTGGCTTTGTAACACCGTTCAGGCCCTGACCACTCTCTGTAACACTCTCACCACCTCCAGCACCTTCACCTCTCCATTTTCGTATCGTGTCAATAAACCTTGACAACGATTCCCCTTCCCATTGCCCTCCTCCTGCGAGCAGACCCATTGCAATCCATTTAAAACTTACTCTAAAACTCTCTCTCACTTCAGGATTTTAAGTACGTTGTGGTGATCTTCTCAGCCTCAATATCTAACATGATCCATTTTGTCCTGAGTGAGGCACCGGTGGGGATTTCTTGCTGAATTTTTGTCTGTTTCAGTGGAATGTCCTTTTGTTGACTATTTTATACTGTTCCTTCAAATGTTTTCCACTGTTCATTTTCAGGCACATATTTCAGTCTGTTTAGCCTGTTTATCTTGGTCAGTTCTCCTCTCCAACTTATCTAATTTGCTATTTTTGTTTCTATTTGTAGCTTGTCCTTTCTGTGATTCACTTTAAAACTTTATATTTCATTAAACTGCAATTTATCACAATTTCCCAGACGATCTCTCCAGGTGACATTACTCATTCACTAAGTTTTATCACAGAACAGTCTCTCTGAGACAGTTATGTCCCTCGCCAGTTGCACAATGTGTTATTCTAAGAAACACTGAAAAAAATTCTCTGAACTCCTCTTCCAATATCACTGTCAGTGTCATTGTCCCAGACTTTGTGAATATTGACGTTTCACTAAATGTTCACCATGCCTGTATTTAAAATTCCAATGAATTCTTATTTATTGCAGTGACGAGCCATGAAATGCTGTTCGGTGGGTGGTCTAAAACTGTTCTGCTGCTTGTGTCCTTGGCAAATAGATTAGATTAGATTAGATTAGTAGTAGCCAGAATTTACATTCAGACTGACTCACCTTCATGATCTGATGCCAAATGCTTTCTCTGTAATGCCTCTCTTACCCATTATTGTTAGCGTCGTCCATTTTGCTTGAATTTGCACAAGGTTGTGAACCATTGAATATTTCTGTTCCACCTTTTGTTCGCCCTGTAACCACATCTCTCTGGTGTCTAAATCTCTTTTATCTCTGTGTCACAAATCCATCTACCTGGTTGCAGAGATTTTTTTCCATTAATAAAAAAACATAATTTACTCGTTCCCACAATTTCCTGTCACAAATGGATTTGCTGATCTACAGTTTTAGATAAACATTGTCCCATCCTGTTCCTTTCTGTTGTCTTCGGTCACATTCCCACGCTGTTCTGATGCTTCAGGTTTTCGCTTTGGATTTGGAAAGCTCCTTTCACCTGAAGCCTGTCCCTGCATCCTCTGTCAGTTTAAAACCCTGTCCATAAATCTACCAACGTGATTGGCCAGGACATTGTTCCACTGGAACTGTGCTGGGACCAAACTGAATGGATTTTTTAAAAAATCAGTTATGGGATGTGGGTGTCTCTGGCTGACTAGCCTTTATTGCCCATCCCTTGCTGCCCTTGAGCTAAGCAGCTGGCTCGCCCATTTCACAGGGTAATTGAGAGGCAAACACTTTGCTGTGGGTATGTCTTTCAGACCACATGAGAGTGAACTGTTGTCTTTCTCTGAAGGTCAAGTGTTTGGAGTTTTATCAATACTTATTTATGGATTGTTAATTCCAATTTTTAAAACATATATTCATTTAAAATTCCACATGGTTAGAAGTTAGAAAGAAGTGGGGTGGTCACTTTGTTGGGACTGTATTGTACACTGTTGTAGACCCAACAGATACCAGAGGAGCAGCTGTGTAGAGAGATTTCAGATAACTATAGCAATAATAGAGGAGTGCAGGCTGGAGATTTTAATATTCCCTGTATTGACTGGGCCATCTAGAGTATAAAAGACCTGGAAGGAGAACAATTTTTCACATGTGTCCAAGGAAGGTTCCTAAAGCAATATGCAGAGGGCCCTATTTACTCAGGCAGGTGCAACACTGGACCTCCCCTCAGAAAACGAGGTCGGGCAAGTGACTGAAGTGTCATTCAGAGAGCACTTTGGGTCCAGTGCCCACAACTGTCTTCGTTTTAACATAGTTATGGAGAAAGATCAGCAGGTCCACAGATTGAAGAGGAAAACTGGAACAGGGCCAGATTTGGGACCATTCTGCAGGATCTGGCCAGCGTCAATGCCGTGAATTTAAAATTGCACAATGCCCAGTTATAATCCAACTCGCTTTGGACGCGCTGGTGATCACTGTAACAGATGAAAGGCTGAAACTAAATTTGTTTGATATTATATTCCATGACATTGCCATCCTGTTGCTATAAATTCTGGACCTTAGGATTGTGCTCCACAACCACCTAGATTAGATTAGATTACTTACAGTGTGGAAACAGGCCCTTCGGCCCAACAAGTCGACACTGCCCCGCCGAAGCGCAACCCACCCATACCCCTACCCCTTAGCTACACTACGGACAATTTAGGATGGCCAATTCACCTGACCTGCACATCTTTGGATAGTGGGAGGAAACCGGAGCACCCGGAGGAAACCCACGCAGACACGGGGAGAATGTGCAAACTCCACACAGTCAGTCGCCTGAGGCAGGAATTGAACCCGGGTCTCTGGCGCTGTGAGGCAGGAATGGTAACCACCGTGCCACCTGATGAAGAAGCAGTGTTTTGAAAGCTCGTGCTTTCAAATAAACCGGTTGGACTGGAACCAAGTGTCTGTTGATTTTTAACTTTGTACACCCCGAGTCCGACACCGGCACCTCCACATTATGATTCTAATCGATTGGGTGAGTCTGTTTGAAGGCAAAGGAACAACTGGCAAATGGGAGGCTTTTCAAAGTGTGATCTCAAGAATCCAGGACCAGTATGCCCCATTGGGGTAAAGGGAAAAGCTGGCAGGGTTAGGGATCCTTGGCTGATGAGGGATAATAAGGCTCTGGTCTTGAAATGAAGACTGCATGTATTGGGTTTAAGATTTACGTATCTGCATATTCTTAAAGACACGATCAATCTGTGGAGACCCTACAATCCTCTCAGTCCCTGTAATACTCCCAATCTGCAGAAGTCATTCCAATGTCTGTGACTCTTTCAATACAGTTCCTACAAGACCCACTATCGATGCGATATCTTTTCATTACCAGCACCCACCCTGTTAATGTAAGCTCCTCCAGTGTCTCCATCCATCTACTCATTTCCACAATCTTCTCCAGCTCTTCCATGTGTAAACATCACCCTCCCTTACAACCCTTCCCACTCTGACCAAACTGGAGGAGGTTACTAATGCTCCCTAATCTGTGAAACTGTCTCCAACCAAAATTGCTGTCTTTATCACTTGGAGAATCTGTCTGATTGCACACCCCCTTTATCTAAATAACCTGCAGAACCTAAGCCTTCCTGTGTCTATAAACATCTTCAGTCACGACTACCCTCCTTACGTCTATTTGTTTTTCCAATCTGTACAACCCACTTTATCTCTGTACTCAGCTCCATTCACCTGAAACATTCCTGTCTGTGTAAAACACCCCATCCTAACAACATCCTTATCCCAGTAAACTGCTCCATTCCTCCCAACCTCCCCATCTCCATGAACTCCTGTAGGCCCGACAGCTCTCCACATTTCTGTAACCTCCTGTGGGTCTATGCTCCTCCCTCCCTGTGAAAGCACCTCCAGTCCCCACAATTCTCCCAGTCTGGTCATCTGCCCCAGATCAGACCATTGCTGTCTCTGTTACCTCATACAACTTTACCATCGCCTCCTATTTGTGTCACTTCATTCAGATCGCATCCTCTCCCGCTTCCTGAAACCTCTTGCTGCCATCATAACCCTTGCTATTTAGAAAATGGAATAGCACATTCCATTACAAGCCCTTCCTCCCTCAATATTGTGCTGGCCTTTTATCCTGCTCTGAAAATGAAACGAACCTTCATACATTACATTTTACTATCGTTGATGTGCCTATCCAAGAGTTGCTTAGATGTCTGTAATGTGTCTGAATCTACTACCACGGCTGGCAGTCCATTCCACGCACCCACCACACTCTGTGTAAATAACGTACCAGTCCCTTCCATGCCGACAGGATATCCCAACCCAATCTAGTCCTACCTGCCAGCACCTGGCCCATATCCTTCTGACAGCTCAGCGAAATCTTCCGCCAATTACCTTAAGCTTATGTCCCCTTGTGATAGCAATTTTGCCATGGGAAGTAGTCTCTGGTTATCCACTCTATCTATGCCTTTCATTCCCTTCTCCACCTCTATCAAGTCACCATTCTTCCTCCTTCGCTGTGATCAGAAAAGCCCTAGCTTCCACAACCGACCTTCTATGGGCATGCCCTCCAGTCCAGGCTGCATCCTGCTAAATCTCCTCCGCATTGTCTTTAAAGCTTCCACGTCCTTCCTATAATGAAGCGAACCGAACTGTTCACAATATTCGAAGTGTGGTCTAACTGGGGTTCTGTAGAGCTGCAGCAAAATCTCGCATCTCTTAAAATCAATCCCCCTGCTAATGAAAGCCAACACACCATCCGCCTTCTTAACAGCCTGTCAACTTGGGTGGGAACCTGAGGGACACAGGATCCCTTTGTTCCTGCACGCTGCTAAGAATCCTGTATATAACCACGTAAAGGTTTTCTGCAGAATCCTCCAATCTAAAACTATCCCTATCTTTGTAAGTTCCTCCAGTCCCTACAACACTCATAAATTGTGAAACCTCGTCAAGTCCATATATTCCTATTGTCTGCAAAATCCTCCCGTCCTGATGTCCTTCCATATCTCTGTAACCCCCACCATCCTCCAGTGCTCTTCTGGGGAACATTGCAGAGGATGGAGGAGTTGGAGAGTCTGGGCCATGCTACGAGGTAGGAAGGGCTGCAGAACCTGGAGGATGGTACAAATGTCGGAAGGGACGTGGGACTTGCAGAAGGTGAGAGGTTCTGGGATTCATTGAACCTGCAGGATGGGATAGGGGCTTGGCTTGTGGAACCTGGACGATATTATGATTTGAACCACAGATAATTTTTGATCGGACCATTCAGCCGATCTTACAGTCATAGAGATGTACAGCATGGAAACAGGCCCTTCATTCCAACCCAGCCATGCCGACAGGATATTCCAACCCAATCTAGTCCCACCTGCCAGGACCTGGCCTATCTCCCCAAAAACCCTTTCTATTCATATATCCATCCAAATGCTTCTTAAATGTTGCAATCGTACCATCTGTAAGATTGGCTGAAAGATCCAATCAAACATTACCTGTGGTTCAAATCATAACATCCTCCAGGTTCCACAACCCATTCATGGGCCCATCCTATAGATCAGATATCCCAACCCAATGTAGTTCCACCAGCTAGCACCCGGCCCACCTCCCTCTAAACCTTTCCGATTTAAATGCCCATCCAGATGCCTTTTAACTGTTGCAGTTGTACTAGCCTCCACCACTTCCTTTGGCAGCTCAAGCCATACATGTAGTATCCTCTGCGTGAAAAAGTTGCCCCTTTTTATCTTTTATATCTTTCTACTCTCACCCTAAACCTCGCCCTATAATTCTGGACTCGCACACCCCAGGAGAAAGACTTTGTCTATTTACCCTATCCATGCCCCTCTTGATTTTATAAACCTCGATGAGGTCACCCTCAGCCTCCGACTCTCCAGGAAAAACAACCATCACCTGTTCAAACTCTCCCTATAGCTCATCCCTGGGAACGTTGTTGTAAATCTTTTCTGGCCCCTTTCAAGTTTCACAAAATCCTTCCGATCGGAAGTAGAACAGAGTTGCATGCAGCATTCCAAAAGTGGCCTAACGACTGCCTTGTACAGCCACAACATGACCTTCCAACTCCTGTACTCAATACTCTGACCAATAAAGGAAAGCAATTAGCAGTAGTGTAATGTATGCTGGTCCATCTGGTGACATCCTCAGGCCATGAATGAATCAATGAAAATACAGATGTCCATCCCTACCTCTGCAACAGCTCTCGCTGCAGCAATTCGTACTGGCTTTGTAACATTGTTCAGGCCTTTGCCCCTCTCTGTGACACCCTCACCACCTCCAGCACCTTCAATTCTCCCTTTTCTGATCATCTGATTAAACGCTGACGTTTCCTCTTCCTACTGCACTCCTCCTGCTCGGAGACTCCCTAGTGATCTCTTTAACAAATGTGTCCACATTTCTAAATGTTGGCTTCTTCAGAATTGATAGGTTTTCTTTTCATCTCTTAATCAAATCCGTTAAGTCCTGGACCAAGTTCGTCCAAAGTCGGGGAGGAGCATTGGGAAGGTGTCGAGCACCTCGAAACTTTCTGTGGGGAAAATGGGAAACCAGGAGGAAACAGCACAAGGAGCGCGCTGTCACACCAACACCGCACTCACCCCCTTCCCATGGCCACCTTCTGCCCCAAGTGTAACAGAGTCTGAGGAAGGCCACATCGGATTGTTAAGCCAACTCCAGACCTCCTCCCATCTCATCATTCCCCCCCCCCCCCCGAGAGTGGGAGAGGGTCAGCCTCGTCAGTGACCCACCGCCAAAGAGATGATGAGATAGGAAGGTTGAATCCCTTCACAATTATCCCAGTGCCTTTGTTACAAATTCAAACAATTCCCTGCTAATGCAGCGTCTAATAATGTGTTATCACTCAGTCTCTCTCCATGTGGTATCCCTCGCTGTGTCGGTCTATTTGCTGCCTCTGTCAGCATTCCTCCCTCGTACAGGTGGTCTGAGATCCTGAGTCAACAGAATTGTCCACTCCAGAGAGATGTAGCAGCACAGGAAACGGATGGAGACTGGGATTTTCGAGATCTCTGCTGGACTCTGAATGTGTTATCCTCATTGCTAAAGTCTAATTTCCGATTCTGTCTATTTCTTTCTCATGCAGGTAATCAGGATGTTCCTAACTCCTGTCTCATCCATCACCTCATTGAAGCTGGTTGGTCAGCCAGAGAGAGACGGAAAGTGAAATCTGGAGCCTTCAGTAAATCCTGCAGCCGGTAAGATCACTCACAGTAAACAGCACAGGATGGAGATAGTAGACTTCTATATTCAGACCTGGAAGACCGGACATAGATACAGTGCTGGGTAAGGAACAGCAACATTCTAAGCTTCATTCCCACCATCTTCGGAGGGTCCTGATTTCACCTCTTCTGGACTGATCCTCGTTGCGACAGCACAGGGAATCATTGGCATCAATCCTGACCCATACTGTATTCGTGATCTCTGTAATATCCTCCAGTCACGATAATCCTTCCACTCTTTGGAATCTCCTCTCGTCCACACCACACCTCTGTCTTTGTCTCTGTCAGGTTCTCCAATCCCTAACACCCTAATCCCTAACCTTATGCAGTAGATACTAAATTCCTTCATCCCTGTAAACCCTGACAGTCCTGTCTATCCCTGTAAGATCCTCCCACCAATACCACCCTCCATGTCAATGTATTTGTCTTTAACCTCTCCATCCGTCCCTACCTATGTAACCTTCTCCAGCTCCTACAACCCTTCCTTAGCTGTGAAAAATTTGTAAACTCCTTATCCTTCTCCAATTCTTTGATCTTTACCTTATTAAATTTCACCCTCATTCCCGACACCATATCCCTCCCGACCACAGGAACCTCTTTCAGTTTGTGCAACCCTCTCCATTTGTGTAACTGTCTCCAACCCAGTAACCTGGCATTCTCCATTGCCTTCCTATCTATGTAGCCTCCAATGCCTAGAAGCCTTCTTATATCTGTAAATGTCTTCAGTCACGACAACCTTCCATATCTCTGTTAGTATACACAATAATCTCCTCGATGAAACAGCCACCTGTCTGTGCCTCTCAGTCTGCCTGGCTCTTCCTTTCTCCATCCCTATCCCTATCTCCAGAATCTAATCCAGCTCCCTCTATCTCTGAAAATTCCTCCAATCCCCAAACTCCTTTGTCCCACTGACATTCTTGACCAAATGTAACTCTTTTTAATTATAACATCCTTGTGTCCCTGTAAGCCTCTCTACCTCTGTAACCTCTACGCATCTGTCAACCCCCCACTACTGAGGAATGACTCCCTATATTCGCCATGAGGTAGATGGAATGACAGTGAACAATTATGATCGAACTGTCTTTCTAGAGATTTAGCTGCAGAATGACCATTGCTGGGAGTTGAACACTGAAGGGTTGTTGGGATTGAGTCATAGAGTCAGAGAGATGTACAGCACGGAAACCGACCCTTCGGTCCAACCCATCCATGCTGAGCAGATATCCCCATCCAATCTAGTTCCAATAAGCAAACTAGGCAAAAAGCCAACAAGTTGTGAACGAAGGATGAGGTTAATGCATTAATGAGACAGTCATGTGGATCTGAAGATCAAAAGTGGAGCTGAGAATAAGCAAGCAGCAGCAACCGTTAGCACAAATTCATTTGTAGGCACCAGACAGTAATGGGAATGTCAATATGGTTACAGTCGGGGCACTGAATGTATTTGCAGCAAGGGCAGTACAGTAACTGTGTGTGACAGTGGTCTCCATGCCGACTGATACAGCAATGAGTATCAGGAATCCTGGATTGGATGTGAGATGGTTTTCTATGACATATCATATTTGTAGATCAAATGCTGCTTACTAATAAATATCCAATAATCTCATTTTAAAAGAGTTCTGTGAGCAGAGACTCATAACATTATGCAGGATATATTCAGTTTGTATTCAGACCATGAGATGTAGGAGGGGAATGAGGCCATTTGGCCCATTGAGTATGCTCTGTCCTTCAATCAGATCATGGCTGATCTGATACTGTTCAACTCTGCTTTCGTGCCTTTTCCACAAAACCCTTGTTTCTCTGATTCATTAACATCTGCAGGAGGTTACAGAACAGTTGGAGAGATAGACAGAAGTGGCAAATTGAGTTTAATCTGGACAAGTGTGAGATGATGTCCAATTCAATAAGAACGTTAGCATACTGAGGGATACAGAAGGATCTAGGTGCAAGTCAGTAACTCCCTGAAAATGGCAACAGAAGTGTTTCAGATGGGAAAGAAAGCAAATGGAGCACTGGCCTTCATCGGTCACAATGTTGTGGATAGTGGTTTGCATCTGATGTTGTAATTGTATAAAACGTTTGTTTGGCCACATTTGGCGAACTGTGTGCAGGTCTCATCTCCACACAATAGAAAGGATGGGGAGGCTTTGGAGAGGGTGCAAAAGGGGTTTATCAGCACGTCACATGTGTTAGAGTTTTTAAGGGTGTGTTGGGTGTAAGAGGAAATTAAACAAAGTTGGATTGTTTTGTGAGAGTATCAGAAGCTGACAGGTGACCAGGAACAGGAATATAACATTTGGAACAGGATTAAATAATGTAGATAGTCAGAATCTCTTGTCCAATGTGTAAGTGTCAAACACTAGAGTGTATAGGTTTAAGGTGAGAAAGAGGAAGTTTAAATGAGATGTGTGAGGCAATTGTTTTTTTTCACATAGAGAGTGGATGTTACCGAGGGAGATCGTAGAAGCAGAAGTGAGTAAAGTTTTGAAGTGGGATTCAGACAGAAACATGAACAGGCAGAGAATAGAGGGATATGGACCATGTGCAGGCTGATGGTATGAGTTAGAATAGTATCTTGGACAGCATAGACGTGGTGGGCCGAAGGGCCTGTTGCTGTACTCTATTGTTCTATTTACTAACTTCCCAGCATCTGCCCGATCAGAGCCCCTCAGAATCTTGGATGTTTCATTCCATTTCTCTCTCATTATCTAAACGTCAATGGATTCAACCTCCACGTCCTCCACCTCTTCTCATTAGAAAATCCTTGCATTCCCAGGATCAGCCGAGTGAACCTTCCCTGACCTGCCTCAAATGCGACAATACCTTTCATGCGGGCACTCACGCTGCTCATAATATTCGAGGTGTGGTCTGACTTGTTCCTTGCATAGTTTTAGCTAGACCTGCCTATTTTTAGACTCCATTCCCTCTGTAATAAATGTCAGCATTTGATTTGCCTTCTCGATTACCTGCTGACTCTGTAAGCTACCTTTTTCAGATTGATAAACAAGAACTCTCTCAACCCTTTCTGCTGTCAGTCTGAAACCAAATATTGTTAGCCTGACAGTAAGTCGGGAGCATACTGACATTGTTAGAAAGGATATGTCAATATACAAAGACTGGCCACTTAGAAAGCTAATTGATTAAAAGAGAATTTGTTTTTGAGCCTGTTGAATTTAATCTGTTGGTGAGTATATAAGTGGCAGAATTGTAATGGTGTCGGAGGGTGTGGTGGTACCGGGGATATGGTGTATTTCAATTATCAGAAGCCTTTATGCAAGTTTCAATAAGGGCTAAAGAGTAACTTGGTAGAGAATAGGGCCCCTTAAAGATCAATCAGGTCACCCATGTGTGGCACCAGAGGAGATGGGTGAGATGTTAGACAAAATAATCTTGTCATGTGTTTACTGTGGCGAAAGACATGGAAGGTCAGGAACTTGGGGAAATAAATAGTGATGTCTTGGAAAGAATCCTCACCAGAGAAGAGAAAGTGTTGGAATCTTAAAACAAATAAAGGTAGGTCAATCCTCAGCAGCTCATTAGGTCGATCCTGGAATATTAATGGAAGCTCGGGAAGAGATTGCAGTGTCTCTAACAGAGATATTTATATTATCAACAGACACAGTGAGGTGTCGGAAGACTGGAGGGCGGCTAATGCTGTTCCATCGCTTAAGGACTGCAGGGAAAAGGCAGGAAATTACAGCCCAGTGAGCCCAGTGATGGGGAAGTTGTTGGAGGAGATTCTGAGAGAAAGGAGCTCCTCACATTTACAAAGGCAAGGGCTGATTCAAGATGGTCAGCAGGGCTTTGTGACTGGAAAATTACGTTTCACAAACCGGATTGACTCTTCGAGGAGGTGGCCAAAGATAGATGAAGGCAGAGCAGTCAATGTTGTTCACATGGACTTTAGCATCCAATCAAGAGGAAGGAGGAAGTTTACTTAAAGTCTAGGAAGCAAGTATCAGACAGGGCTCCAGAGAGTTACATTGGGTGGCACGGTGTCTCTGTGGTTAGCACTGCGACCTCATAGCACCATGGACTCCATTTCGATTCCAGCCTCAGGCGACTGTCTGTGGGGAGTTTGCACATTCTTCCCGTGTCTGAGTGGTTTTCCTCCAGGTGCTCTGGTTTCCCCCCACAGCCCAAAAATGTGCAGATTTTGTGACTCAGCCGTGCTAAATTAACCATAGTGTTCACGGTTATGTAGGTGTGGCGCATTAGTCAAGGCAAATGGAGAGTAATAGGGTGGGGAATGGGGCTGGGTTGGATACTGTTTGGAAGGTTGGTATGGAGGTGTTGGGCCAAATGGTCCATTTCCACACAGTAGGGATTCTCTGAAGGTACCAGGAAGGAACCGTGGAATGGACTTAAGACAACTAGAAGGGGACGTGAAAAAGCATTGTTGGGAAGGATGAAGGAAAACCGTAAGGTATTCTCCACTTATGGGAGGAACAAGAGCATGACCAGAGTGAGGATAGGGCCGGTCAGGGATAGTGGAAGGAACATGTGCCTGGAGTCACAGGAGGTAGGGGAGGTCCTTAATGAATACTATGCCTCAGTATTCACTGCTGAGAGGGACCGTGTCATTTGTTAGGACAGCGTGAAACAGGCTGATGTACGTGAACAGGTGGATGTTAAGAAGGAGGATGTACTGAGAATTTTGTAAAAGATAAGTCACTGAGCCAGACTGGATGCGTCCAAAGTTACTACACCAAGCAAGGGAGTGGATTGCTGCGCACCTTTGCAGCCTCACTGTCCACTGGAGTCGGTCCAGATGATTGGAGGCAGGAAAATATTATTCCCTTGTTCAGGAAAGGGAATAGGGATAATCCTGGGAATTGCACACCTGTCAGTCTTATGTCTGTCGTGTGCAGATTATTGAGAGGACTCTGAGAGACAGGATTTATTATTCCTTGGGAAACTATTGTTTGATCAGAGATAGTCAGCCTGGTTTTGTCAGGGGCAGGTCATGCCTTACAATTCTTATTGAATCTTTAGAGAATGTGACGAAACACCTTTATGGCTCATTCAGAAAGTATGGAGGCATGGGATACAGGGAGACCTGTCTGTCTGGATACAGGATTACTGGCCCACAGAAGATAGAGGGCGATGATAGATAGAAACAATTCGTCCTGGAGCTCCGTGACCTGTGGTTTTCTGCAGGGAGTGGTTACAGGACCTCTGCTCTTTGTGAGTTTATGAATAAGTTGGATGTGTGAGTGGAAGAGCTGGTTCGTAATTTTCCCAATGACGCAAAGGTTGGTGGAGTGGTTGATAGTGTGGGGGGCTGTTGTAGGTTGCAACGGGACATTGACAAGACGCTGAGAAGTAACATATGGAGTTCAATCTGGAAAAGTGTGAGGTCATTCATTTTAGAAGATTGAATTTGGATGCAGAATTCCTAGTTAATGGTAGGATCTTGGCAGTGTGGAGGAACAGATACATAGATCCCTCAAAGTTGCCACCCAAGCTGATCAGCTTGGTAAGAAGAAATATATTGTGTGGGATTTTATTAGTTTGGGGATTGAGTTTTAACGCTGTGCGGTTATGTTGCAGCTCTATAGAGACCTAGTTCGACCCCACTTGGAATATTGTGTTCAGTTTTGGTCCCTTCATTGCAGGAAGGATGTGGAAGCTTTAGAGAGGGTAAAGAGGAGATTTACCAGGATGCTGCCTGGACTGGAGAGCATGTCTTATGAAGAAAGGTTGAGGGAGCTAAGGCTTTTCTCATTGGAGTGAAGAAGGATGAGGGGTGACTTGGCAGAGGTGAACAAGGTGATGAATGTCATAGATAGAGTGAATAGAGAGAGATTTTTTACCCTGACATAAATAGCTATTACAAGGGGTTATAATTTTCTGGTGATTAGCAGATGGTTAAGGGGCGATCTCAGAGGTAGGTTCGTTACATATAGAGTGGTGTATGTGGAATGCACTGCCAGCGGTGGCAGTAAAATTAGATGTATTCGGGACATTTAATATACTTCTGGATAGGCACATGGATGATAATAAAATGAAGGGTATGGAAGTTAGAGTCATAGAGATGTACAGCATGGAAACAGACACTTCAGTCCAACCCGTCCATGCCGACCAGATATCCCAACCCAATCTAGTCCCACCTGCCAGCACCCGGTCCATATCCCTCCAAACCCTTCATATTCATATACCCATCCAAATAGCTCTTAAATGTTGCAATTGTACCAGCCTCCACCACTTCTTCTGGCAGCTCATTCCATACACGTACCAACCTCTGTGTGAAAAAGTTGCCCCTTAGGTCTTTTATATCTTGCCCCTCTTATCCTAAACCTATGGACTTCCCAACCCCAGGGAAATACTTTGTCTATTTACCCTATCCATGCCCTTCATAATTTTGTAAACCTCTATAAGGTCACCCCTCAGCCTCCGACACTCCAATGAAAAAAGCCCCAGCCAGTTCAGCCTCTCCCTGTAGCTCAAATCCTCCAACCCTGGCAACAGACTTGTAAATCTTTTCTGAACGCTTTCAAGTTTCCCAACATCTTTCCAATAGTAAGGAGACTAGAATTGCACGCAATATTACAACAGTGGCCTAACAAATGTGCTGTACAGTCACAACATGACCTCCCAACTCCTGTACTCAACACTCAGACCAATAAAGGAAAGCATACCAAACGCCTTCTTCACTATCCGATCTACCTGCGACTTCACTTTCAAGGAGCTATGAACCTGAACCCCAAGGTCTCTTGGTTCAGAAACACTCCCTCAAACCTTACCATTAAGTATGTAAGTCCTGTTAAGATTTGCTTTCCCAAAATGCAGCACCTCGCAGTTATCTGAATTAAACTCTATCTGCCACTTTTTTTTTATCTTACGGTCGGATAAAAGATTGGCATATCATCATGGCCGAAGGGTCTTGTTCTGTACTGTTCTGTGTTCTACGTGTCGTATGGTAAACTGGGTAATAAGCTCAGATCGGTGTAAAAGGATATGGCATTCAGGAGGAGCTAGTCAACTGGACAGAAAATTGGGCTTGATGGTAGGAGACAGAGGGTGGTGAGAGACATATTGTTTTTCTGACTAGAGGCATGTGACCAGCGGTGCAGTGGGTCCACTGTTGTTTGTCATTTGGATAAATGGTTTGGATGGGAATATTGTTAAGTAAGTTAAGTAAGTTTTTTGGGTGACACTGAAATTGGTGGTAAACTGGACAGTGATGAAGGTTATCTGTGATACAACAGGATGAACAGTACTGCTGGGATAGTGGGCTGAAGTATAGCAGGTGGAGTTTAATTAGATAAATGTGAAGTGTGTCATTTTGGTGAAACAAACCAGGGTGGGACTTGTACAGTTAATGTTAGAGCCCTGGGTCGTGTTGTCAATCAGTGACCCAGGTACACAGTTCTTTAAAAGTGGTGTCACAGATAGACAGGCTGGTGAAGAAGGCGTTTGGGATGGTTTCCTTCACTGGGCAGAGCATTAACAGTAGGAGTTGGAACGCCATGTTGTATCTGTACAAGACATTGTTCAGGTCACCATAAAAGAATGGTTGATCAGTGAGAAGAACTCATCTGGTTTAATGACCTCATTTTGTGTAGAACATCTGACATTCTAACTTGGCCTGGCCAACATGTGACTCCAGACCCATTACAACATGGCTGACTCTGAGCTGTCCTCTGTGTAACTAGCAGTGACACCCACATCCCATGAATGAATAAATAAAAATCCATATGTCCCTCCCTACCTCTGCAAACCCCTCCTGCTGCAGCAATTCAGACTGGCTTTGTAACACCGTTCAGGCCCTGACCACTCTCTGTAACACTCTCACCACCTCCAGCACCTTCACCTCTCCCTGTTCCTTTTTTGACATTAAACCCTTAAACTGATTCCCCTTTCCACTGTCCAACTCCTGCAAGCAGACCCTTTGCAATCCCTTTAACACTTACTCCTAGAACATTCTCTCACTTCAGGATTTTAAGTACTTTTTGGTGATTTTCTAAGCCTCAAAATGTAATATGATCCATTTTGTCCTGAATGAGCGGCTGGTGGGAATTTCTTGCTGAGATTTTGTCTGTTTAAATGGAATGTTCTTTTGTTGAGTGATTTACACTTCCTTCAAACTGTTCATTGACAGGCACATATTTCAGTCTGTTTCGCCTCTTTACCTTGGTCAGTTCTCATCTCAAACCCATGTAATTGGCTGTTCTTGTTTCTAGTTGTAGCTTATCCTTTCTGTGGTTCACTTTAAAACTTTATATTTCTTTAAACTGCACTTTATCACAATTTCCCTGAGGATCTCTCCAGGTGACATTACTCATTCACTAAGTTTGATCACACAACGGTCGCTCTGAGATAGTTATGTCCCTAGCCAGTTGCACAATTTGTTAGTCAAAAAAAACACCGAAAATGTTTTTTTCTGAACTCCTCTTCCAATATCACTGTTGTCAGTGTGACTGTCCCAGATTATGTGAATATTGAAGTTTCCCGAAATTATCACAATGTGTTTGTTAAAAAATTCCAATGAGTTCCTGTTTAATGCATTGATGAGCAATGGAATGTAGTTCGGTGGCTTAAAACTTTCTGCTGCTTGTGTCCTTTGCAAGTAGTAACCAGAATTTACATTCAGACAGACTCTACTTCATGACCTGATGCCAAATGCTTTCTCTGTAATGCCCTTTGTTATCCATTATTGTTAGTGTTACCCATTGTGCCTGAGTTTGCACAAGGTGGTGAACCATTGAATATTTATGTTCACCTTTTGTTCGCCCTGTAACCCACGTTTCTCTGGTGTCTAAATCTCTTTTATCTCTGTGTCACAAATCCATCTACCTGGTTGAAGAGACATTATCCCATTCCAAAAAAACATAATTTACTCTTTCCTACAATTTCCTGTCACAGACCTATTCCCTGATGTACATTCCCTGATGTAGTTAAACTCTGTCCCATCGTGTTCCTTTCTGCTTGTCTTCAGTCACATTCCCAGCTGCTCCCATACTTCACCTTTTCTCTTTGCATTTGGAAAGCTCGTTTCACCTGAACCCTGTCCGAGCATCCTCTTTGTTAGTTTAAAACCCTGTCCCATAAACCTACCGACATGATCGGCCAGGACACTGGTTCCAGTACAGTTCCAGTGGGACCATCCTAATGGATTATTTATTAAATCGGGTATGGGATGTGGGTGCCTCTGGATGACCAGCATTTCTTGCCCAGCCCTAGCTTCCTTCGAGCTAAGTAACTTGCTCGGCCATTTCAGAGGGTAATTGAGAGGCAAACACTTTGCTGTGGGAATATCGTGTAGACCACGTGATGATGAGCAGATGTCCTTCTCGAAAGGAGAAGTATTTGGTATTTTTGTACATCAGCAATGGTTTCATATTTATTTATGGATTGTTAATTACTATTTTTAAAATTATTAATTTCAAACTCCACCATTTCTGATGGTGGGATTCAAACCCTCTTCCCCTGAACCTTCGCTGAGGTTTTGGATACATACTCTAGCAATAATACCACTCGGCCATCACTTCACCTGCTCCCTGGTTGCTCATCCCTGAGCACTGATACATGAAGCTAAACCCATTCTTCCACCATGATTGTGTGATCCTGAAGTATTCCAGCACTCTGGTGATATCACTCAGTCTCTCTCCATGTGGTATCCCTCACTGTCTGGGTCTAATTGCTGCCTCGGTCAGCGCCTCCCGCTCTTCCAGTTACTCCAGATCCTGAGCCAACAGAATTCTCCACTCCAGAGAAATGCAACATCACAACCCAGGGATGGAGTGGGATTTTCCAGATATCTGTGGGGCTCATTTCCATTCTCCATGTGTAACCCTCACTGCATCAGTCTAATTTTCTATTCTGTCTATTTCTCTGTCTCCTGTAGGTATTTAGGAAGTTCCTGACTCAATAGACCTCCCATTTGCTGGGGGTCTCGTCCAATACCTCATTGAAGATGGTTTGTTAGCCAGAGAGACAAAGGGCAGGGAGATCTGGAGGCTTCAATATATCCTGCAGTGAGGTAAGATCACTCAGTTTGCACAGAGCAGGGAGCAATGAGGTGGCTCCATATATCAGCTAACAGGACATGACATCGATACAGTGCTGGATGGGGAGCACAGTACAGTACAGACACACCCCCGACTCAATCACCACCTCGACTTTAACTGATGTTGCACTGAGACTGCATGGGGAGTTCATAGTTATCAATCCAGGCCTGCGCTGTCTTAGTGAGCATCAGGACAACAGAGGGGAGAGTAGGCCTCCGACGAGAGGTTGGGAATGCTGCCTGGGATCTTTCTGTTCTGTGTTCTCCCTCCATCACTGTGCTAAGACTCACTACTCTGCAACTCTGTGTCTATGGCATGGCTTGTGCACCAGTGTCTTCAGTTATTTTTAACTCCTATAATAGTTCCTGTCTCTGTAACTACCTCCCTTCCCGATAGTCCTCCATATATTTGAAATATACTGCATTCCAGACTACCATCCTTATCACTGTAAATTCCTTCAGTGTCTACAACATGCTTTATTTCGGTACTGTAATCTTCTTTAACTGGATACAGAGTGATACAGCATGGAAACAAAACCTGTGGTACAACTCATCAATGCTCTCCATGTTTCCTATACTGAATGAGTCTCATTTGCCTGCGTTCGGCCCTTATCTCTTCAAACCTTCTCCTCTCCATGTACCTGCCCAAATGTGTTTTCCATGTTGTCATTGTTATTGTTTCTCCCATGTTGCCCTGGCAGTCCGTTCTGTCTGTGCACCATCCTCTGTGGATAATGTTGCCCCTCAGCTCCCTCTTTAAATCTTTGCTCTCTCAAAGTCCCGTTTGTACTCTCGAGTTTTGGACTCCCTTACCCTTGTCTATTCACCATTCTTAGGCCCAATCCTTGTGGCAATCCACTGGTCACAGACCTCCAGTCTGATAAGCAAACCTCCACCACCACCCTCTTCCTTCTACATTTGAGCCAGTTCTGTATCCAAATACCAATCCTCCCTGTATTCCTTGAGATCGAATCTTGCTAATCAGTCTCCCATGGGGAACCTTGTCGAATGCCTTACTGAAGTCCATATAGATCACATCTACAGCTCAGCCCTCTTCAATCCTCTTTGATACTTCTTCAAAAAACTCAATCGAGTTTGTGAGACATGATCGCCCACACACAAATCTCTATCTCTACTCCGTCCTTGCTTTTCCAAGTACATGTACATCCTGTCCCTCAGGATTCACTCCAACAACTTGCCCACAACCGACGTCAGGCTCACTGCTCTATAATTCTCTGGCTTGTCCTTACCCCCCTTCTTAAACAGTGGCACCACGTTAGCCGACCTCCAGTCTTCCGGCATCTCACCTGTGACTATCGATGATACAAATATCTCAACAAAGGGCCCAGTAATCACTTCTCTAGCTTCCCACAGAGTTCTCGGGTACACCTGATCAGATCCTGGGAATGTATCCATCTTTATGCATTTCAAGACATTGAGCACTTGCTCCTCTGTAATATGGACATTTTGCAAGGTAAAACCATATATTTCCCTACATTCTATATCTTCAATATCCTTTTCCACAGTAAAAACTGATGCAAAATATTTGTTTAGTATCTCTGTCTTTTAATCGTTGTAATTGTAACCACGTCCACCCATCCTCAGGAAGTTCATTCCACAATCAAAACACCCTCTGTGTAACAATTTGCCCCCGTGTCTTTTTTTTTGAACATCTCTCTCTTCTAACCTGAAAAATGTGGTCCCGCCTCTTGAGACTCCCCCATCCTACGGAAAAGGCAACTACCATTAAATCGATCTATACCTCATTTTTTAAAAAATAAACTTTTATAACATCACATCTCAAACTCCAGGCTTCAGTGTAAAAAGACTCAACCTATCCAGCCATTTTTCAGAACTCAAGTCTTCCATATCCAACAATGTCCTGGTAAATCTCTATGGAACCCCCTGCAGTTTAATAATATCATCCCTATAACTGGGCGACCAGAACTCGACAGAGGAGTGCAGAAGAGGCCTCATAAATGTCTGCACAATCTCAACATGACGTCCCAAATCCTACAGTCAATGGACTGAGCAATAGTCAGGCATGCCATATCCTGCGGTTCCACACACCAATGGTCTCATTGATTTTTAAGGAACACTATTTTGTCTCGAGTTACTCTTTTACTCTTAATCTATTTATACAATCACTTTTGGATTCTCCTTATCATTCTCTGCTGAGGCTATTTCATGTACCCTTTCTGCATTCCTGATTTCTACCCAAAGTGTATTCCTAAAGTCCCTGTGATCCTCAGGAATTCCCTTGATGCAGCTGGCTAGAACTGACATGTGCCCCCTTTTCCTTGATCAGACCCTCAATAGACAGCCAGTGTTTCCTAATGCTGTTCGCATTGGTCTGCACACAAACAGGAACATGCTGGTGGTAATCACTCAATTTATCTCACTTTTAAAATATTCTCACTTGCCAGACTTCCCTTTCCCTGCAAATAGACTAGCTAATCACCTTTTGAGAGTTCCTGGCTAATATTATCAAGATTAGTCTGGCCCCATTTTATAACTTGAACCTGTGGACCAGCCCTGTCCTTTTCCATCGCTATTTTCAAGCTAATAGACTTGAGTCACTTTGGCAAAATGCTTTCCCACTCACATCTCAGTCCCTTTCCCTACCATGTTATCCAAGGAGAGGTCAGGTTTTGCCCCTTTCTCTTTTCAGGCCATTTACATATTGATTGGGAGTTTTCTGGAACACAATTACCAAATTCCTCCCTTGCAAACACTGAACACTGGCAGTCCTAGTCTAGGTTTGGAAAGTTTAAAAACCCCAACCATAACAGCCCTATTATTATGATTGAGATTTGAGATCTCCTGATGTGTTTGTTCCTCAGTTTGCCACTGATTAGTCGGGGTCAGTAGGACAATCGTGTCAGAGTGATGATCCATTCTTATTTCTCAGTTCCACGAACATAGCGTCACTGGGTGATCCCGCAGGAATATCCTCTCTAGGTACTGATGTAATGATTCATGCAATCAAAACCCACCACCACCCGTCCTCTCTTGCCTCCCCTTCAATGCTTCCTGTAGCATCTACACCTTGAAACAATGAACTGCCAGTCCTGCCCCTCCCTCAGCTGTGTTTCTGTAATAACTATAATCTCCCAGTCCCATGTTCCAATCCATGCCTTGAGTTCATCTTCCTTAGCTGGCAGGCCCCTTGCATTGAAATAAATGCAGTTTAATCATCAGTTCCCCCTCCCCCATTTCCTGCTATGTTCTTGCCTGCCTTGTCTGCTGAAATTGCTGTCTTTAACTTGTGCACCAACCTCAATCTTCTTTCTGGCCTTATGACTGTTTAAGGTCCAACACCCTGCCAGATTAGATTATATCCTCTCAAGCAGCTCTAACAATTCGCCCCATCAGGATGTGGGTCCCCCTCCTGCTCCCAGTTCAGGTGCCTTCCCCACCCTGTCAACCTGTGCTGACACCTTCAGACATCCAGGGACCTGCCCACCAAGGTCCCGGTGTTACTCAGTTCTCCAGGAGGACCTACCCTTCATGATGTATATCCTTCGCTTATGAGACTTCCCACAGTGCATTACCTCACAGTGATCAGAAGTAAACTCCATCTGCCATTACTCAGAGTGTGTACAACTGTGAGTTTGACTAACTTCATCCAGTCTCCCCAACCGTCCCTATCTCTAATTGTCGAGAGAATGCACAACCCTCCCTATTGCGTTAACCTCCTCCAGTCCCTCTCATGGACACCATCTATGTAAGCTTCTCCTGTTCCTGACTATATTTTCCTCCTGTTCCAATAACCCCTTGTGAACTTTGTGACCTCGTCTAATCTCTGCAGTGCTCTGTATAATCAGCCTCACTGTGCCTGGAACCTGGCTTCAATTCCAGCCTTGGCCGACTCTCTGTGTGGACTTTGCATGTTCTCCCCCCGAATGTGTGGGTTTCTTCCGGGTGCTCTGATTTCCTGCCATAGTCCAACATTTGCACGATACGTGATTGGCTATCATAAATTGACTGTAGTATTCAGGCAAGTGTGGTTTTGGTGAGTTCACCATGAGGAATGCAGGGCTTATTGGACAGGGAGAGGGATGGGTCTGGTTAGGATGAACTTTAGAGGGGTTGGTGTGGACATATTCGGCCAAATGGCCTGTTTCCACACTGAGGAGATTCTATTCAGGTTATTGCCCAGTCCTGTCAACCATCCCTGTCTCTTGGACCTTGCCTCCTCCCCAATACTCCCCTTATATGTGTAATCTCCAACAGACTCTAAAACATTCTTTGCCTATGTCAGCTTTTTCAGTCCTTACCATGATCGCTATGACTGTCACCTCTTCCTGCTTTTAGAACAATCCCTATAACTGTTGCCATTTGTTACAGCACTCCCAATCACTGTTCCATCCTGCAACCCCCAAAAACATTTACACTTTGTAAACTCATCTGGACTGTCTATACTTCCTTTTGACAGTCCCGTTCTGAGACTTTCTCCATATCAAAAAAGTCATTAAGAGTAGGTAACCCTTATTATTGTAACCTCCTTCCAGTCTTACAGCACTGAGGATCTGTCGAAGCTCTTTTCAACCCGACAGCCATCTCTGTGTCTGTAATCTCCTCCACTCCCCATAATACATTCTCTCTGAGCTCCTCTGTAGTCCATTCAACACTCCCTAACACTGTCTGTATCAATATCACATACTCCAAAAACAAACTTCCGTTTCTGTGTAAATCCCTACACCGGTCCCTATCCCCCTCAGCTCCATCTAACAACACAACCCTCCATGTCTGTGTATTCACCTTCAGTCCCTACATCCCTCCCTACATCTGTGTAACCTTCTCCATGCATTTTTGCTTCAGTCTCTTCAACCGTTCTTATCAGTGTAAGATCTTCCGGACCCGAAAGCTCTCCCTCTCTTTAACTTTCTCAGGCCACACAGCCCTCACTATCTGTGACCTACTCCTGTCAGACAACCCTCCCTCTGTGAACTGCTCCAATTCTTCAACTCTCCATTACCTCCTGCAGCTCTTACAGTCCTCCCTGTCTACCAAACCTCTTCCAGTCCCTAAAACGCCATCAGTCTATGGAGACCCTACCACCATCCATATCTGTGTTATCCTCTCAGGTCCCTGCAACACTCCCGATCTGTAGATCCCATTCCAATGCCTGTGCCTCGCCTGATCCTGTTCCTACAAGACTCATTAACTATGTGACGTCCTCCCGTCACTATCACCCACCCTGTCAATGTAAGCTCCTCCTGTATGTCCAAACATTTCCTCATCTCCATAACCTTCTCCAGCTCTTACCCCCATCTGTGTAAACATCACCCTTCCCTCCAACCCTCCCTACCGCAGGAACTTCCTCCTGTTTGTGCTATGCTCCCTTATCTGTGAAACTGTCTCCAACCAAAATTTCTACCCAAACGTCTGAAAAAAGGATCCGGATTCCACAGCCTTCATGTCGAAATAACCCCCAGAACCTAAGCCTTCCTATATCTATAAACATCTTCAGTCACGATGACCCTCCATATCTCTGTGTGTTTTTCCAGTCGATAGAAACATCGTTTTCTCTGTAATCTGCTCAGCTCCCGAAAACACTCCCTGTTGGTGTAATCCAGCCCTGTCCTACAAACATCCTTATCCGTGTAAACTTCTCCATCCCTCCCAACATTCCCAACTCCATGGGCCCGTCAGCCCTACAGCTGTCCATATTTCTGTAACCTCCTGTGGGTCTATGGTCCTCCCTCCCTGTGAAACCACCTCCAGTCCCCACGTCCCTCCCAATCTGGGTCCTTTGCTCCAGATCAGACCATTGCTGTCTCTGTAAACACCTGCACTCCTGACAACTCTTCCCATTTGTGTAACCTCGTTCAGACCCCATACTCTCCAGCTTCCTGAATCCTCTTCATGCATTGCAACTAAAATCACATGTTTATGTAATATCCACCAGTGCTTAAACCTCCCCAACTCCGTAAGCTTTTGCAGTCCTAACAAACCACCTAAACTGTGAAACCTCTCATTTCCCTACAATCCTCCCTCCCTCCCTCCCTCCTCAAATACCTTCATCACCATGAAACCTCACAATTACTGAAGCCTCCTTTTGGCATTGCAACCCTCCTAATGTCTGCAAAATCCTCCTATCCTGATATTCCTCTCTATCTCTGTAACCCCCACCACCCTCCAGTGCCCTTCTGGGGAACACGGAGGTAGAATCCTGGGAATTATAGATTTGGTCTTATGTTTGTGAAGTGCAGATTATTGGACAGGATTCTAAAGACTGGTTTTCCAAGTAGTCATAAATCCTTAGTTAAAGGTTAGACAATCAGTATGGGTTTGTGTGGGGCAGGTCATGCCTCACAAACCTTATTGAATTAGTTGAGGATATGGCAGAATACTTTGATGGCTCATTCAGAAAATAAGGAGGCATGGGATACAGGGAAATCTGTCTGTCTGGATACAGGATTGGATGGCCCAGAGATGACAGAGGGTGGCAGCAGATGGACAGTATTGAGCCTGGAGCTCAGTGACCAGTGGGGTTCTGTAACAATCGGCTCTGGGACTCTGCTCTCTGTGATTTTTATAAACGACTTGGATGAGGATGTTGGAGAGTGGGTTAGTAAGTTTTCCAATCACACGGAGGTCGGTGGAGTGGTGGGGAATGTGGAGGGCTGTTGTAGGTTGCAACGGGACATTGACAGGATGCAGAGCTGGGCAGGAAGTGGCAGTTGGGGTTCAATCTGGAAAAGTGTGAAGTGATTCATTCTGGAAGGTCGAATTTAAATGCAGAATACAGGGTGAAAGGCAGAATATTTGGCAGTGCGGAGGAACAGAGAGATCATGGGGTGTATATCCATTATTCCCTCAAGTTGCCAGACATGTTGATAGGGTTGTTAAAAAGGCATGTGTTGTTTTGGATTTCCTGAGAAGGGATTGATTTTAAGAGCCGTGAGGTTTTACTGCATCTTTATAGCGTCCTGGTGAAATCACACTTGGAATATTGTGTTCAGTTCTGGTTCGCTGTTACAGGAAGGATGTGCAAGTTTTAGAGAGTGTACACAGGAGATTTACCTGGATGCTGACTGTAATGGAGGGCATTTCTTATGAAGAAAGTTTGAGGGAGCTAAGGCTTTTCTCATGGGAGTGAAGAAGCGGGTGGGCCGACCTGGGTAGAGGTGAACAAAATGATGAGAGACACACAGAGAGTGAATAGTGACAGATGTTTCCTCATATGGAATAAATGGCTATTACAGGGCGGCATAATTTTAAGGTGAATGGAGGATGGATAAGAGGATAGAGAATGGTAGGTGGTTGGATGGACTGCCAATGGTGGCAGTAAAATTAGACACATGCGGGACATTTAATAGACTCTTGGATTGACACATGGATGATAGTAACATGAAGGGTATGTAGTTTAGTTTCATTTTAGTCGGATAAAAAGTTGGCATGAAATCATGGCTGAAGGGTCTTGGGCTGAACTGTTCTGTGTTCTGTCTGGCAAACTGAATAATAAGCTCAGATCAGTGTAAAAGGATATGGCTAGTGAACAGGAGGAGCTAGTGAACTGGATACAAAATTGGCTTGATGGTTGTAGACAGAGGGTGATGGGAGACATGTTGTTTTTCTGACTGGAGGCATGTGACCAGCGGTGGAATGGGTCCACTGTTGTTTGTCATTTGGATAAATTATTTGGATGGGAATATTGGTTTCCTGGTAAGTAAGGTTTTTGGGTGACACTGAAATTGGTGGTAAAGTGGACAGTGAAGAAGGTTATCTATGATACAACAGGATGAACAGTCCTGCTGGGATAGTGGGCTGAAGAACAGCAGATGGAGTTTAATTAGATAAAGGTGAGGTGTTCCATTTTGGTGAAACAAACCAGGGTGGGACTTGTACAGTTAATGTTCGGGCCCTGGGTAGTGTTGTCAGTCAGTGACCCAAATACACAGTTCTTTGAATGTGGTGTCACAGGTAGACAGGCTGGTGAAGCAGGCGTTTGGGATGGTTACCTTCATTGGGGAGAGCATTGAGAGTAAGAGTTGGGATGTCATGTTGAGGCTGTAAAATACATTGGTGGGGCCACCGTAAAAACATTGTTGATCAGTAGGAAGAACTCATCTAGTTCACTAACCTCCTTTAGGGAAGGACATCAAATATTCTAACCTGGTCTGGCCGATATGTGACTCCAGACCCCATGCAATATGGCTGAATCTGAGCTGCCCTCTCCGTAATTAGCAGAGGGACCAAATAACGTTGTTCCAGGCAGTGACATCCACATCCCATGAATGAATATATAAAAATGTCTATGTCCCTCCGTACCTCTGCAAACCCCTCCAGCTGCAGCAATCCGTCCTGGCTTTGTAACACCCTGACCACACTCTGTAACACTCTCACCACCTCCAGCACCTTCACCTCTCCCTGTTCCTATCGTGTCAATGAACCCTGACCGTGGCTCCCCTTACCACAGCCCTCCTCCTGCGAGCAGACCCATTGCAATCCATTAACATTTACTCCTAAAGCACACTCTCACTTCAGGATTTTAAGTACTTTTTGGTGATCTTCTCTGCCTCATAATCTAGTATGATCCCTTTTGTCCTGAGTGAGGGATCAGTGGGAATTTCTTGCTGAGGTTTTTACTGTTTCAATTGAATGTCCTTTTGTTGAGTGTTTCACACTGTTCCTTCAAATGGTTTCCACTGTTCATTTACAGACACATATTTCAGTCTGTTTAGCCTGTTTACGTTGGTCAGTTCTCCTCTGTAACTGGCTATTTTTGTCTCTAGTTGTAGCTTGTCCTTTCTATGATTCAATTTAAAACTTTATATTTCTTTAAACTGCACTTTATCACAATTTCCCGAAGGATCTCTGCAGGTGACATTACTCATTCACTAAGTTTCATTACACGGTCACTCTGCGATAGTTATGTCCCTGATCAGTTGCACAATGTTTTTCAAAGAAACACAAAAAAAATCTCTGAGCTCCTTTTCCAATATCAATGTTGACCGTGTGATTGTCCCAGATTATAGAAATATTGAAGTTTTCCGAAATTATCACAATGCCCTTGTTAATAAATTCCAATGAGTCTCTGTGTAATGCAGTGATGAGCAATGGAATGATGTTCGGTGGCTAAAACTGTTCTGCTACTTGTGTCCTTGGCAAGTAGTAGCCAGAATTTACATTCACTCTGAATCTACTTCATGATCTGAGGCCAAATGTTTTCTCTGTAATGTCTTTGTTATCCATTATTGTTTGTCTTGTCCGTTTTGCCTGAGTTTGCACAAGATTGTGAACCACTGAATATTTTTGTTCACCCTGTATTCATGTCTCCCAGCTGTCTAAATCTCTTTTATTTCTGTGTCTAAAATCCATTACCTTATTACAGCGATGTTGTCCATTCAAAAAAAACCCACAACTTACACTTTCCCACAATTTTCTGTCACAAATCTATTCGCTGATGTACAATTTTAGTTAAACTCTGTCCCTTCCTTCTCTGTTCTGCTTGTCTTCAGCCGCGCTCCCATATTGTTCCGATGCTCCACGTTTTTTCTCTGGATTTGCAAAGCTCCTTTCACCTGGACCCTGTCCCTGCATCCTCTTTGTCAGTAGAAAGCCCTGCCATAAACCTACTGACATGATTGGCCAGGACATTGATCCCAGCACATTTCCAGTGGGACCATCCTAATGGATTATTTATTAAATCAGCTATGGGATGTGGGTGTCTCTGGCTGACCAGCCTTTCTTGCCCAGCCCTCTCTGACCTTGAACTGAGTAACTTGCTCAGCCATTTCAGATGGTCTTTGAGAGGCAAACACTTTGCTGTGGGAATGTCGTGCAGACCACGTCAGGATGGGCAGATGTCCTTCTCGAAAGGACAAGTGTTTAGGTTTTTTGTACATCAGCAATGGTCTCATACTTATTTGTAGATTGTTAATTACTATTTTTAAAATTATAGATTTCAAATTCCACCATTTCTGATGGTGGGATTCCAACCTGCCTCCCTTGAACATTAGCTGAGGTTTGGGATACATGCTCTAGCAGTAATACCACTCGGCCATCACTTCACCTGCTCCTGGTTGCTCATACCTGACCAGTTATATCAGTGCATGATGAAGCAAAACATGTTCTTCCAATACAGTTGTGTGATCCTGATATCTTCCAGCACTCTGGTGATATCGCTCAGTATCTCTCTCTCTCTTTCTCTCTCTCTTTTTCTTTCTCTCTCTCTTTCTCTCTCTATTGAAGCTACACCAGATCCTGAGCCAACAGAATTCTCCTCTCCAGAGAGATGAGGCAGCACAGGCCAGGAATGGAGACTGGGATTTTCCAGATCTCTGTGGTGGTACACAGTGCCATTTTTAATCATCAATGTATCAGTCTAATTTCCCATTCTGTCTATTCCCCTCTCTCCTGTAGGTACTCAGGAAGTTGCTGACTCAATAGACTTCCCAACTGCTGTGTGTCTCATCCATCACCTCATTGAAGATGGTTGGTCAGCCAGAGAGACAAAGGGCAGCGGGATCTGGAGCCTTCAATAAATCCTGCTGTGAGGTAAGGTCACTCACAGTGCACAGAGCAGAGAGCAATGAGAGAGCTCCAAATATCGGCTAACAGGACATGACACGGATACAGTGCTGGATGGGGAGCACAGTTCACACATACCACATGCTCAATCACCACTCCTGCTGTAAGTTCTGTTGTACTAAGACTCACTACTCTGCAACACTGTATCTATGGCATGGCTTATGCACCAGTGTCTTCAATAATTTGTAACTCCTATAACAGTTCCTATCTCTGTAACCTCCTCCTAGACCGATTGTCCCTCCACATATTTGAAATGTACTGCATTCCAGACTTCTATCACTATCGCTGTAACTTGCTTCAGTGTCCACAACATTCCTTATCTCGGTAGTCTCCTCCTCCAATAACTGGAGACAGAGTCATGCAGCATGGAAACTTTTCCTTCAACCCAACTAGTCCATGCTGACCAGAGTCCATGAACGAGTCGCGTTTCCCTGCATTTGACCCGTATCCCTTCAAACTTCTCCTCCCCATGTACCTGCCCAAATTGAACATTTCTCTACCACTTCCCCTGGAAGCTTATTCCATACCTGCACCATCCTCTGTGTAGAAACCTTTCTCCTAAAATCGCTTTTAAGTCTGTCTTTTCCCATCTCATATTTATGCCCACTAGAACACAGATCATTACAGCGCAATACAGGCCATTCGGCCTTCGATTTTGCACTAACGTGTGGAACCAATCTGAAGCCCAAGTAGCCAACACTATTCCAATTCTTGTCCAGGTGTCTATCCAATGACCGTGTAAATGGTAAATGTCCTTAAAGTTGGCGAGTCTACCACTGTTGCAGGCAATGCATTCCATGCCCCGACAATTCTGAGTAAAGAAACTACCTCTGGCATCTGTCCCATATCTATTTATTAATATTAATATCTACCTCAATTTAAGCTATCTCCCCTCGTGCTAGACATCCCCGTCCAAGAGAAAACGCTCTCACTATCCAACCCAAAACACCTGCGGATAATCTTGTATGTCTCAATTAATTGATCTCAAAAACATTCTCTTGAACAAAAATAACTTAAAGTCCCTCAGCCTTTCCTCCTAAGACCTTCCCTCCATACCAGGTAACTTCCTAGTAAATCTCCTCTGAATAATTTCTAAAGCTTACACATCCTTCCTGAACAAATGTGGCCACACCCAGACGTTTGTACAGCTGCAGCATGATCTAATGGTTCTGAAACTCAATCCCTTTACCAAGACAAGCTCACACACTGAATGGCTTCTTAAAAAACCCATAAACTTGAGTGGCAACTTTGAAGGATCTATGAACATGGACATAGAGATCTCTCTGTTCATCTACACTACCAAGAATCTTACCATTATCCCAGTACCCTGTGTTCCTGTTACTCCCTCCAGAGTGAATCGCCTCACACCTTTCCACATTCAACTCCATTTGCGAACTTTCTATCCAGCTGTGCAGCTTATCTGAACCTTTCTGTAACCTACAACATCCTTCGTCACTATCCACAACTCTATCGACCTTAGTGTCTTCTGCAAATTTACTAACCCATCCTTCAATGCCCTCATTCAGGTCATTTATATAAATGACATCAACAGTGGACCCAAAACACATCCTGGAAATACCCACCAGTAATTGAACTCCAGGAGCGAAATTTCCAATCAACCACTACCCTCTGCCTTCTTTCAGTGAGCCAATTTCTGATCCAATCTGCTAAATCACCCATAATCCCATGCCTCCGTATTATCGGCAATAGCCTACCATGGGGAACCTTAACAAACGCCTTACTGAAATACATATACATCACATAAACTGCTTTACCCTCATCCATCTCTTTGTTCACCTTCTTAAATAACTCAATAAGGTTTGTGAGGCACGACCTACCCTTCACAAAACCGTGTTCACTATCCCTAATCAACTTAATCATCTCCAGATGATTATAAATCCTATCCCCTACAAGCCTTTCCAACACTTTGCCCAGAATCAAAGTAAGGCTCACAGGTCTATAACTACCAGGATCATCTCCACTCCCCTGCTAGGGGTGGTACGGTGGCACAGTGGTTAGCACTGCTGCCTCACAGCGCCAGAGACCCGGCTTCAACTCCTGCCTCAGCCAACTGTCTGTGTGGAGTTGGCACATTCTCTCCGTGTCTGTGTGGGTTTCCTCCGGGTGTTCCGGTTTCCTCCGACAGTCCAAAATGTGCAGGTTAGCTGCATTGGCCATGTTAAATTGCCCACAGTGTTAGGTGAAGGTGTAAATGTAAGGAATGGGTCTGGGTGGGTTGCTCATCAGAGGGTCGGTGTGGACTTGTTGAGCTGAAGGGCCTGTTTCCACACTGTAAGTAATCTATTCTAAGGGGACAACATTTGCTCTCCTCCAACCTTCTGGCACTATTCCTATAAACAATGACGACATAAAGATCAAAGCCACAGGCATGGAAATCTCCTTCCTGGATTCCCAGAGAATCCGAGGATAAATCCTATTCGGCCTCGGGGACTTATCTATTTTTGGACTTTGCAGAATTGCTAACACCTCCTCCTTCTGCCCTTCGATCCAATCTAGTTATGGACTCCACTGCCCTGGGATAAAGACGTTGGCTAATCACCTTACCTGCATCCCTTGTGGTTTTAATCATCGTCCTGCGATTTGTATAATTGAAGGATAATGATGCAAATAGTTCTGCTCTTGTTCCTGCCACTACTTTGCTACAACGTTCTGGGATACACTTGTTCAGGACCTAGGGCTTTCTCTACCTTTATGTTTGAAGACCTCCAGCACCACCTCTTCTGTAATGGAGACTCTTTACAAACAATCACTGTTTCTTTAACTGACTTGTCCGCAGTAATTTCTGACATAAAATGTTCATTTAGGGTCTCACCCATCCCCAGTGGTTCCACACATGGATGGCCTTATTGATCTTTGCGGGGCCCTATTGTCTCTCTAGTTGCTTTTTGTATGTGTGTGCTGTAGAATTTCCTTGCATTCTCCTTAGCTTTGGCTGATAAGGTTATCTCATTCCCCGATGTTGCTTTCCAGCTTATCCAGCTTCTCCGTTTCTCTCAAACCCTCCAGTATCAGTGACATTTTCGTCAATCCTTGCTCCATTTACAGTTTCAGGAAATGCTTCCTAAAGCAGGAGGATCAGAATTCTATGCAGTACTCCAACTGGGGACTCAGCAATGTCTTGTACAGCCATATCATAATGTACCAGCTCATATCCTCAATGCTCTGACCCATGACGGCAAGTCTGCCGAATGTCACTTTCCGCATCCTGTCCACCTGTCATGCCACTTCCAAGGAACAATGTAACTGTACCTCTTGGTCTCTCTCTGTTGGACAACACTGCCCAAGGCCCGACCATTAACTGTTAGTCTTCCCTAGTTTACCTTAACAAAATCCATCACCTTCATCCAAGTCCATCTTTCATTCCTTCGCCCACTGGCTCAGTTTTTCACGATCCCATTCGATAACTGTACTCCCAGCCCACTATAATCCGTGTTATATACGGACCTTTATCAACAAACTTACTAACAATGACTCCTATGCTCTGACAGAAATATTTTCTGTAAATGATGCATGACAGTGGATGTAGCACTGTTCCTTATGGCACACTGCTGGTCATAGGCGGGCCTCCAGCCTACACAACAACCCTCTCCCACCACTGTTTCCTACTGTCAAGCCAATTTTGTATCCATTTCGCTATCTCTCCCTGATCCCATGTGATCTAATCTTACTAACCAGTGTTCCACGCTAAACCCTGTCCAAGGCCTTGCTGTGGTCAGTATAGACACAGTCTCCTGTTCTGTCTTCTTCTATCTTCTTCGTCACATCTTCAACAAACTCAGGCAAGTTTGTGAGACATTACTTGTGTACTTTGCATCAACTGTCCCTAATCAATCCTTGCCTTTCGAAATGCATGTAACTCCTGTCCCTCGGAGCCCCCTCCAACACCGTACGCACCATTACCATCAAGCCAATTGGTCTTTCGGTGCCTGGCTTTCCCTCACAGCAGTTTTAAACACTGGCCTAACATTTAACACGCTGCAGGCTTCCAGCTCATCACCTGTGTCTGTCACTGATATAAATATCTCTTTAAAGGGCAATTCTTCCTGAGTTTTCTCCCAATGTCCTCGGATATACATGATTAGCTTGAGAGATTTGTCTTATTTTAATGTGCTTTTAAAACTCCAGCTCCTCATGTTCTGTTATGTGGAGTCTTTTGAGGACTTTATTTCCCTGACTTCCTCAGTCTTTAAGTACTGATGTGTAATTTTCGTCAAGGATCTCACCCATCTTCTGTGGTTCCACACATGGATTATCCCATTGATCTTTAATGGGGCACACTCTGTCTCTAGTTAATCTTCTATCGTTAGTATTCATGTAGATGAATTGGATCTGACTCATCATTATCAGCCAATGTTTTCTCAGGTCTTCTGTTTGCCTTACTGCTTTCCCTCTTCAGTGTATTACTGTACCCACAATGTTCTTCGAGGAATCCAGCTGACCATATATGACATGGACTGCCTTTTCCTTGACCAGAACCTCAATATCCCCAGTCATCCAGATTTTCCTACTTGTAATCAGCATTGTCCTTCACACTAACAGAAATATCCTCACCCTGAACTCTCATTTTATCTCTCTTTTGAAAGCTTCGCACCTGCCTGAGGTCCATTTACCTGCAAATAGTCTCCACAAACAACTGTTAAAAGCTCTTGACCGATACCTTCTGGACTGGGGCAGGACAATGTTGATGGTTCACTTGTGGACCAGGCCTGTCCTTTTCCATAAGTGTTTTCAAGCTAATACAGTTGTGTCACTTTGTCAAAACTATCCCCAACTAATACCTCAGTCCCTTTCCCTACCTTATTCCCAACGGGAGGTCAGGTTTTGCCCCTTTCTCCAGGGGGAGGGCGAACAACCAGTGGTAATTGTGTACATCAGTACACATGACATAGATACAGTTGGATGGGTTCTGGTCAAGTGAGTATCGGAGTTAGGGAAGAAGGTAAAAAGCAGGGCTACAAGGGTAGTGAGCTCCAGATTACTCCCAGTGCCGCTCGCCAGTGAATATGGAAATAGAAAGATAAGGCGGATGGGTGAGTGCCTGAGGAGCTGGTGGAGGGGGAAGGGTTTTTACGTCTTGGATCATTGGGATCTCTTCTGAGGTAGAGGTGACCTGGACAAGGGGGACGGGTTGGACTTGAACCAGAGGGGCAGTAGCAAACTGGGGGTGAAGATTTGCTAGTGTTACCTGGGAGGGCTTAAGCTAGTTTTCCAGGGGATTGGGATTCTGAAAAAGAGAGAGACAATTGGCCAGTCAGAGGAAAATACACCAGCCACCGAGAGCAAGTTTCCTATTCAGGATATCCAGGGGCACAGTCAAGGGATGGAAAAGACTTCTGGTTTAAAGGGCATTTATTTCATGAGGCCTGACTGGGAAGGCAGACGAGCTCAGAACATGGATTGGCTTTGGGGTCTAGGATATTATAGCCATAACAGAAACATGGCTGAGAGAAGGGCAGGACTGGCAGCTCAGTGATCCAGGATACAGAGGGTGCAGGTGTGACAGAAAGACATGTAAGTGAGGAGGGGGAGTTGCGGTTTTGATAAGGAAGAACATAACAACAGTGCTCAGAGACGATACTCCTAAAGCGTCATTTAATGAGGCTGTATGGTTAGGAGTGAGAAAGAAGAAGGGGGGTGGTCACTTTGTTGGGACTGTATTACAGACTCGCAAATAGCCAGCGGGTATGTGAAGAGCAGCTGTGTTGAGAGATTGTAGACAGCTGTAGGAATAAGAGAGTAGTATTGACTGGAGATTTTAATTTCCCTGGATTGACTGGGCCACTCAGAGAATAAAAAAGGCCCGTATGGGTTGGAATTTGTCAAATGTGTCCAAGAAAGTTTCCTAGATCAATATATATACCGTCCTATTCTACTCATGTGGGCCCAACATCTCCCCTGAGAAAACAAGGTCACAAAATGACTGAAGTGTCAGTCGGAGAGCCCTTTGGGTCCAGTGACCGCAACTGTCTTAGTTTTAACGTAACTATGGAAAACGATAGGAGAGGTCCACAGGTTAAGGAGCTGTGCTGGAACACAGCCAGTTTTGGGGCCATGAAACAGGATCTAGCAGAGGTTGAGTGGGTGAGTCTGTTTGAAGGAAAGAAACGACTGGAAAATGGGAGGCTGTTAAAAGTGTGATACTGAAAATCCAGGGTCAGAATGTAAATGTTAGGGTATAGGGAGAATGTCAGGTTTAGGGATCCCTGGCTGATGAGGGATATTGAGGCTCTGGTCTGGAAATGAAGATGGTATACATTGGGTTTAAGGGTTCCATATCTACCTAAAGTCTCCAAGCCCTAAAGACACAATCAATCTGTGGAGACCCTATAATCTTCTCAGGCCTCTGCCATACTCCGATGTGTAGAACCCACTCCAGTCCCTGTGACTGTCTCGATCCAGTTCCTAAAGGAACCGCGGTCTGTGTAACACGCTCTCATCAATATCACCCACCCTGTCAATATAAGCTCTTCCAGTATTTCCACCCATCTACTCATCTGCATAAACTTCTCCAGCCCTTACACCCCTATCTGTGTTAACGACAACCTCCCCTACAACCCTTCCCCACTTATACCAAACTGGAGGAGATTACTAATGCTCCTTTATCTGTGTAACTGTCTCCAACGAAAATTGCTGTTCTTATCTCCAGGAAAATCTGTCCGATTCCATATCCTCCATGTCTAAATAACCCCAGAATTTAAGCCTTTCGATATCTCTAAACCTGTTCAGTCCCGACTACCCTCCATATGTGTGTTTTTCTTACAGTCTATACATCCTACATTATCTCTGTAATCCGCTCCATTCCCTAAATAGACACTGTCTGTGATCAGACGTTTCCTACCAACTTCATTACCCCTGTAAACTTCTCTATCATCCCTCCTCCCCAACTCCACGAACTCCGGCAGGCCCTACAGCGCTCCACATTTCTGTAACCTCATGTGGCTCTGTGGTCCTTCCTCCCCGTGAAATCACCTCCAGTCCCCACATCCCTCCCAGTCTGGGTCCTCTGCTCCAGATCAGACCATTGCTGTCTCTGCAAACACCTCCACTCCTGACAACTCTTCCCATTTGTGTAACCCCGTTCAGGCCCCATACTCTCCAGCTTCCTGTATCCTCTTTCTGCCACTGCAACCAAAATCATGTTTATGTAACAAACACCAGTGCTTAAACCCTCCCTGACTCACTAACCACTTGAAGCCTTAACGAAACACCTAAACTGTGAAACCTCTCCTTTCCCTACAATCCTCCCTCCCTCCCTCCCTCCCTCTTCAAATGCCTTCATCTTCATGAAACCTCACAATTACTGAAGCCTCATTTTGGCATTGCAAACCTCCTAATGTCTGCAAAATCCTCTTTCCTGATATCCCTCCCTATCTCTGTCATTCTCTCCACCCTCCAGTGCCCTTCTGGAGAACTTGGCAGATGAGGGAAGATTTGTAGAGTCTGGGCCATGTTACGGAGGTAGAATTCTGGGAATTACAGATTTGGTCTAATGTCTGTGGTGTGCAGATTATTGGAGAGGATTCTAAAGACAGGATTTATGACTACTTGGAAAACCATGGTTAAAATTTAGACAGTCAGCATGGGTTTGTGAGGGGTCAGGTCCTGCCTCACAAATCTTATTGAATTCTTTGAGGATATGACAGAATACATTGATGGCTCATTCAGAAAAGAAGGTTGATTGGGATAAAGGGAAATCTATCTGACTGGATACAGGATTGGATGGCCTAGAGAAGACAGAGGGTGGCAGCAGATGGACAGTATTGAGCCTGGAGCTCAGTGACCAGTGGGGTTCTGTATCAATCAGCTCTGGGACTCTGCTCTCTGTGATTTTTGTAAATGACTTGGATGTGGATGTTGGAGAGTGGGTTAGTAAGGTTACCAATAACATGAAGGTTGGTTGAGTGATGGGGAATGTGGAGGGCTGTTGGAGGTTGCAATGGGGCATTGACAGGACGCAGAGCTGGGCTGGAAGTGGCAGATGCAGTTCAATCTGGAAAAGTGTAAAGTGATTCATTCTGGAAGGTCGAATTTAAATCCAGAATACAGGTTGAAAGGCAGAATACTTGGCAGTGTGGAGGAACAGAGAGATCATGGGGTGTATATCCATTATTGCCTCAAGTTGCCATGCACATTGATAGGGTTGTTAAAAAGCCATATGTTGTGTTGGCTTTCCTTAGAAGGGGATTGATATTAAGAGCCGTGAGGTTTTACTGCATCTTTATAGCGTCCTGGTGAAATCACACTTGTAATATTGTGTTCAGTTCTGGTCCCCTGTTACAGGAAGGATGTGCAAGTTTTAGAGAGTGTACACAGGAGATTTACCAGGATGCTGCATGGAATGGAGGGCAGTTCTTATGAAGAAATTTTGAGGGAGCTAAGGCTTTTCTCATTGGAGCGAAGAAGGGGGTGGGGTGACTTGGTAGAGGTGAACAAGATGATGAGAATCACTCAGAGAGTGAATTGTCAGGGACCTTTCCTCCCATGGATTAAATGGCTATTGCAAGGCGACATAATTTTAAGGTGATTGGAGGATGGATAAGATGATAGAGAACGGTAGGTGGTTGGAATGCACTGCCAATGGTGATAGTAAAATTAGACACATTTGGGGCATTTAATAGACTCTTGGACAGATACATGGATAATAGTAAAATGAAGGGTATGTAGGTTAGTTTGATCTTAGAGTTGGATAAAAGGTTGGCATGAAATCATTGCTGAAGGGTCTTGGGTGGAACTGTTCTGTGTTCTATATTCTGTCTGGTAAACTGGGTAATAAACTCAGATCATTGCAAAAAGGATATGGCATTTAGGAGGAGCTAGTGAACTGGATTCAAAATTTGCTTGATGGTTGTAGACAGAGAGTGATGGGTGACATGTTGTTTTTCTGACTGGAGGCATGTGACCAGCGGTGGAGTGGGTCCACTGGTGTTTGTCATTTGGATAAATTATTTGGATGGGAATATTGGTTTCCTGGTAAGTAAGGTTTTTGGGTGACACTGAAATTGGTGGTAAAGTGGACAGTGAAGAAGGTTATCTATGATACAACAGGATGAACAGTCCTGCTGGGATAGTGGGCTGAAGAACAGCAGATGGAGTTTAATTAGATAAAGGTGAGGTGTTCCATTTTGGTGAAACAAACCAGGGTGGGACTTGTACAGTTAATGTTCGGGCCCTGGGTAGTGTTGTCAGTCAGAGGCCCAGGGATGCAGGTAGAGAGTTCTTTGAATGTGGTGTCACAGGTCGACAGGCTGGTGAAGCAGGTGTTTGGAATGGTTACCTTCTTTGGGCAGAGCATTGAGAGTAGGAGTTCGGATGTCATGGTGCATCTCGAAAAGATATTGGTGAGGCTATCATAAAAACATTGTTGTTCAGTAGGAAGGACTCATCTGGTTCACTGACCTCCTTTTAGTGAAGGACATCTGACATTCTAACCTGGTCTGGATGATATGTGACTCCATCCCACAGCAATATTGCTGACTCCAAGCTGCCCTCTGGATAATTACCAGTGGGTTCAAAGAATGTTCGTCCAGGCGGTGACACCCTCATCCCATGAATGAATAAATAAAAATACATATGCCCCTCCCTATCTCTGCAAACTCCTCCAGCTGCAGCCATCCATACTGGCTTTGTAACACCCTGACCACTCTCTGTAACATCTCACCACCTCCAGCAACTTCACCTCTCCCTGTTCGTGTCGTGTCAATAAACCCTGACAATGATTCCCCTTCCCACAGCCCTCGCCTGCTAGCAGACCCTTTGCAATCCATTTAACATTTTCTCCTGAAGCACTCTCTGACTTCAGGATTTAAGTATTTTGAGGTGATCTTCTCAGCCTCATAATCAAGTATGATCCTTTTTGTCCTGAGTGAGGGACCATTGGGGATTTCTTGCTGAGGTTTTTACTGTTTCAATGGAATGTCCTTTTGTTGAGTGTTTTAAACTGTTCCTTTAAATGTTTTCCACTGTCCATTTCCAGCCACATGTTTCAGTCTGCTTAGCCTGTTTACCTTGGTCAGTTCTCTCCAACTCATGTAATTGACTATTTTTGTTTCTAGTTGTAGCTTGTCCTTTCTGTGATTCACTTTAAAACTTTATATTTATTTAAACGGCACTTTATCACAATTTCCCGAAGGATCCATGCAGGTGACATTACTCATTCACTAAGTTTCATCACACGGTCGCTCTGCGATAGTTATGTCCCTCGCCAGTTGCACAATGTGTTTTTCTAAGAAACACTGAAAAAAATAACCGAACTCCTCTTCCAATATCAATGTTGTCCGTGTGATTGTACCAGATTATACGAGTATTGAAGTTTTCCAAAATTATCACAATGCCTTTATTAAAAATCCTGTGAGTTCCCGTTTAATGCAGTAACGAGCAATGGAATACAGTTCGTTGGCTCAAACTGTTCTGCTGCTTGTGTCCTTGGCAAGTAATAGCCAAAATGTACATTCAGACTTCACTCTACTTCATGGTCTGCGGCCAAATGCTTTCTCTGTAATGCCTTTGTTGACAATAATTGTTTGTTTTACCCAATTTGCCTGAGTCTGCACAAGAATATGACCTACTGAATATTTTTGTTCACCCTCTATCCATGTCTCCCTGGTGTCTAAATCTCTTTTATCTCTGTGTCATAAATCCATCGATCTTACTGCAGCGACTTTGTTCATTCAAAAAAAGCATAACTTACTCTTTCCCACAATTTGCTGTCACAAATCTATTCACTGATGTACAATTTCAGTTAAACTCTGTTCCATCCTGTTTTTTTTTTTGCTTTTCTTCAGCCATATTCCGATGCTGCTTCCATACTTCACCTTTTCTCTTTGGATCTGGAAAGCTCCTTTCACCTGAACACTGTCCCTGCACCCTCTCTGTCAGTTAAAAGCCCTGTCCATAATCCTACCGACATGGTGACCAGGACCCTGGTCTCAGCATGGTTCCAGTGGGGCCATCCGAAAGGATTATTTTTAAAATCAGGTATGGGATGTGGGTGTCTTTGGTTGACCAGCCTTTCTTGCCCAGTCCTAGCTGCCCTTGAGCTGAGTAACTTGCTCGGCCATTTCAGAGGGTAATTGAGAGGCAACCAATTTTCTGTGGGGATGTCGTGCAGACCACGTGAGGATGGGCAGATGTCCTTATCTAAGGGACAAGTGTTTGGGTTTTTTTGCACATCAGCAATGATCTCATACTTACTTGTGGATTGTTAATTACTATTTTTAAAATTATTGATTTCAAACTTGACCATTTTTGATGGTGGGATTCCAACTAGCCTTCCTTGAATATTAGGTGAGGGTTTGGGATATATACTCTAGCAATAATATCACTAAGCCATCACTTCACCTGCTCACAGGTTGCTCATTCCTGACCCGTTATACCAGTGCATCATGAAGCAAACCCTGTTCTTCCAACACAGTTGTGTGATCCTGATATCCTCCAGCACTCTGTTGATATCACTTAGTATCTCAGTCTTGCTCTCGCTCTCGCTCTTGCTCTCGCTTTCGCTCTCACTCTCTCTACGTAGATCCTGAGCCAACAGAATTCTCTTCTCCAGAGAGACGAGGCAGCACAGGCCAGGGATGGAGACTGGGATTTTCCAGATTTCTGTGGTGGTACTCAGTGCCATTTTTAATCCTCACTGTATCCGTCTAATTTCCCATTTTGCCTATTTCTCTGTCTCCTGTAGGTACTCAGAAAGGTTCAGACTCAATTAACTTCCCAGCTGCTGGGTGTCTTGTCCATAACCACATTGAAGACAGTTGGTCAGCCAGAGACACAAAGGGCAGGGAGATCTGGAGCCTTCAATAAATCCTGCAGTGTGGTAAGATCACTCACAGTGCACAGAGCAGAGAGGGCTCCAAAAAGCAGCTAACAAGACATGACACGATACAGTCGTGGCGGTGCAGCACAGTACACACACACACACCCCAGGCTCAATCACCACTCCTACTGTAGGTTCTGTTGTACTAAGACTCACTACTCTGCAACAGTATATCTCTGGTAGTTCTTGTGCACCAGTGTCTTCAATACCTTGTAACCCTTATAACAGTTCCTATCTCTGTAACCTTGTCCTATCCCAAAAGTCACTCCACATATTTAAAATGTACTGCATTCCAGACTCCCATCCCTATTGCTGTAACTTGCTTCAGTGTCCACAACATGCCTTATCTCAGTCGTCTCCTCCTCCAATAACTGGAGACAGAGTCATGCAGCACGGAAACGGTTCCTTCAACCCAACTAGTCCATGCTGACCAGAGTCCATGAACAAGTCACGTTTCCCTGTGTTTGAGTCGTATCCCTTCAATCCTTCTCCTCCCCATGTACCTGCCCAAATGTGTTTTACATGTTGTAATTGTACTTCTCTCTACCACTTCCCCTGGAAGCTCATTCCATACCTGCACCATCCTCTGTGTAGAAAAGTTTCTCCTAAAATTGCTTTTAAGTCCTTCTTCCCCCATCTCATATTTATGCCCACTAGAACACAGAACATGACAGTGCAATGCAGGCCCTTCGGCCCTAGATTTTGCGCCAGACTGTGGAACCAATCTGGAGCCCACCGAACCAACACTATTCCAATTCGTGTCCATACAACTCTCCAATGACCGTTCAAATGCCCTTAAAGTTGGCGAGTCTACCACTGTTGCAGGCAATGCATTCCATGCCCCGACTATTCTGAGTAAAGAAACTACCTCTGGCATCTGTCCCATATCTATTTATTAATATTAATATCTACCTCAATTTAAAGCTATCACCCCTCATGCTAGACATCGCCATCCAAGAAAAAAGGCTGTCACTGTCCAACCTATCTCACCTGCTTATTATCTTATATGTCTCAATTAATTGACCTCAAACACATTCTCTTGAACAAAAACAGCTTAAAGCCCCTCAGCCTTTCCTCATAAGACCTTCCCTCCATACCAGGTAACTTCCTGGTAAATCTCCTTTGAATCATTTCTAAAGCTTACACATTCATCCTGTAATGCTGACAGCGCTGAAGGTGGACGGATAGCACGGGGGGGGGGGGGGGGGGGGCGGGGGGGGGCAACACCTTCAGCGTGTTGTCTAGCTATATTTTTGATGGCTGGCCCGGGAATGCAACTTTTGGAAGGGGTTTTGTGATGTACACATGGAAGGGGTGAAACTGTCGCTGTGTTCTAGCAGATGGAAGGCTTGACAGACAGTCAAATTTTCAATATGTGGTTTTGGTTGCATCACACTGTAAATGTTTGCTGTGGATTCTATGTTGAGATTGAGCTCTCCACTGTCACCTGACGGAGGAGCGTCGCTCCGGAAGCTCGTGTGCTTCCAATTAAACCTGTTGGACTATAACTTGGTGTTGTGTGATTTTTAATCCTGTAATGCAGTGACCTAAACAAATGTGGCCACACCCAGACTTTTGTACAGCTGCAGCATGATCGACTGGTTCCGAAACTCAATCACTCTACCAAGACAAGCTCACACAATGAATGGTTTCTTTAAAAAAACCAAAAAACCTGGGTGGAAACTTCCAAGGATCTATGTACATGGACATAGAGATCTCTCTGTTTATCTGCACTACCAACAATCTTATCATTTTCCCAGTATCCTGTGTTACTGTTGCTTCCTCCAGAGTGAATCGCCTCACACCTTTCCACATTCAACTCCATTTGCGAACTTTCAGTCCAGCTGTCTATCTATACCTTTCTGTAACCTGCAACATCCTTCGTCACTATCCACAACTCTATCGACCTTAGTGTCTTCTGCAAATTTACTAACCCGTCCTTCAATGCCCTCATTCAGGTCATTTATATAAATGACAGCAACAGTGGACCCAAAACACATCCTGGCAGTACCCACCAGTAACTGAACTCCAGGATCGATATTTCTCATCAACTACTACCCCCTGCCTTCTTTCAGTGAGCCAGTTTCTGATCCTAACTGCTAAATCACCCACAATCCCATGCCTCCGTATTATCGTCAAGAACCTACCATGGGGAACCTTAACAAACGCCTTACTGAAATACATATACACCACATCAACTGCTTTACCCTCATCCATCTCTTTGTTCACCTTCTTAAAGAACTCAATAAGGTTTGTGAGGGCACGACCTACCCTTCACAAAACCGTGTTGACTATCCCTAATCAACTAACTCATCTCCAGATGATTATAAATCCTATCCCCTACAAGCCTTTCCAACACTTTACCCAGAATCAAAGTAAAGCTCACAGCTCTATAACTACCAGAAGTTTTCCACTCCGCTGCTGGAGGTGGTGCAGTGGCACAGTGGTTAGCACTGCTGCCCCAGAGCACCAGAAACCCGTCTGCAATTCCTGCCTCAGCCAACGGTCTGTGGAGTTTGCATATTCTCTCCGTGTCTGTGTGGGTTTCCTCCGGGTGTTCCGGTTTCCTCCCACAGTCCAACATGTGCAGGTTAGGTGAATTGACCATGCTTAATTGCCCATAGTGTTAGGTGAAGGGGTAACTGTATATAAACGCGTTTATATAAAATCTGCAGGTTCACCCCTCAGTCTCCGATATTCCAGTGAAAATAGCTCCAGCCTATTCAGCAACAACCCTGGAAACATCTTATTAATCTTTCCTAAGCCGTTTCAAGTTTCAAAACATCCTTCTGACAGCAGGGAGACTAGAATTGCACAGAGTACTCCAATTGTGTTGGAACGTAGCAATTTTTCGCTCCCTGGGTTCCCCAGTCTTGGTGCACAACAAGTCCTGGAATGAACAATTTGTTTAGGATCTTAGCCATATCCAGCAGTTATGCACATCGACGGCTTCATTAATTTTTAAGGGCCCAAAATTTGTCCAGAGTTAGTCGTTTACTGTTATTGTATCTATATTATCTAAAATCTGTTTTGGATTGTCCTCATCCTTCTTTGCCGATGCGATTCATGTCCCCATTTTGCATTCCTGATTTCCATCCTACAGCCCCTGTGCCCCTCAGGGATTCCCTTGATCCAGCTGGCTATACCTGACATGTGCCCCCTTTTCCTTTACCAGACCCTCAATGAATGGCCAGTATTTACAAATGCTGTCAGCACTGACCTGCACACAAACAGGAACATGCTGCCGCTGATCGCTAAATTTAACTCACTTTTAAAATATTCTCACTTGCCAGACTTCCCTTTCCCTGCGCATAGACTCCCCAATCACCTTTTGAAAGTTCCTGGCTAATACGATGAAGATTGTTCCGGCCCCATTTTGTAACTTGAACTTGTGGACCAGGCCTGTCCTTTTCCATCACTGTTTTCAAACTAATAGAAATGTGGTCACTTTGGCAAAATGCTTTCCCACTAACACCTCAGTCCCTTTCCCTTCCTTGTTTCACAAAGGGAGGTCAGATTTTGCCCAATTCTGTTTTCAGGCCGTTTATATATTGATTGGGAGTTTACTGGAAATCAATTACCAAATTTCTCCCTTGCAAACGCTGGCAGTCCCGGTCTAAGTTGGAAAGTTAAAAAATATCTACCATAACAGCCCCATTATTATGATTGACATTTGGGATCTCCCGACATATTTGTTCCTCAGTCTGGCACTTGTTATTAGGGATTAGTCGGACAATCAAATCGAAGTGATGACCCATTCTTATTTCTCAGTTCCACTAACATAGTTTCACTGGGTGATCCCACAGAAATATCCTCTCTAAGTACTGCTGGAATGAGTCAGGCAATCAAAACACATCACCACGCGTCCTCTCATGCCTCATATTCAATGCTTCCTGTGGTCTCTCTACCTTGAAACAATGAACTGCCAGTCCTGCCCCTCCCTCAGCTGTGTTTCTGTAATAAATAATATCCCAGATTCATGTTCCAATCCATGTCCTGATTTCATCTTCCTTAGCTGTCAGGACCCTTGCATTGAAATAAATACAGTTTAATCATGTTTTCCCCCATTCCCTGCAATGTTCTTGCCTGCCTTATCTCTTGAAATGGCTCTCTTTAACTTGTGTACCAGCCTCAATCTTCTTTCTGACCCTTCGACTGTTTAAGATACAACAACCTGCCAGATTAGATTATATCCTCGCAAGCAGCTCCAGCAATTCGCCCCATCAGGATATGGGCCCCCTCCTGCTCCCAGTTCAGGTGCCTTCTCCACCTGGTCCACCTGTGCTGACACCTTCAGGGATATCTGGATTGTCCACCTAGGTCCCTGTGTTCCTCAGCACTGCTCAAGGTCCGAACACTCATTATGTCTGTCCTTCGCTTATCGTACCTCCCACAGGGTATGACCTCACATTGATCAGAACTAAACTCTGCTCAGATTATCATCTGATCATCATCAGACTGTAGCCTGAGACCATCCGCCTCACTCTGAACAATACCCTCACCTTTCATGTCATCTGCAAACCGACTAATGATATCTTCTGCTTTCACATCAGAGTAATTATTCCACAGAATAACCAGCGATCGTTCCTGCACAGATCCCTGTGGTACACCCGATGGTGAAACAATTTGAAACACGAAAAATGTTATCCATCAATTTTGTATCCAAATTACCAACTTGTTTTGAATCCCATGGGCTCTTTCCTTTTGGGCCAGCCTTCCATATGGGAACTTGTCAAAGGCCTTAATGACTCCATGTAACCCATATCATCTGCACTGCCCCCTTCGGTATTTTTAGATACCATTTCAAAAAAACTAAACTGAATTCCTCCAACAGTATCTTCCTCTACCAAATCCATGATGAATAATCCGAGTTGATTCTTGCATTTGCAAGTGTTGATTCATGCTCAGGGTTGTTTCCAATAATTTCCCACCCTCCTGCTGTCAGACTATCTGCTCTGTAATTACCTGGCCTATCACTGCTGCTCTTCCTGAACAAATGAATCACATTACCGATCCTCCAGTCATTCAGCACTTCACCTGTTGCCAGCAAAGCATTAAACATATCCACCAGGGCCCCAGCAATCTCCTCTCTTACCTCCCATAGCTGCCTGGGATACCTTCATTAGGCACTGGGGATTTCACCACCCTCCTCCTTATTGATCTTAACATGTTATAGAACCTCACCATCCTGTCTGAAATCCCCGGCTACAATGTCTTTCTCCTGTGTGAATACAGATGGGAAGTATTCATTGAAGACCTCACCTACTTCCTCTGGCTCCATGCACAGACTGTCTCTTTGGTTTCTAATAGGCCACACCCTTTCCTCAGTTACGCTTTTATTCTAACTATACTGACAAAATACCTTGTGGCTTTTCCGTCATAGTATCTGACAAGGGTATTTCACAGCCATTTCTAAGGACCCCGTTGCACTCCCTATCCTTGTGAATGGCTTCACCTGGTTTTATTGCACTGTGTTTTCTTCATCAAACTCACGATATCGCCTGATCTGTATTTGCTGGACTTGCTGCCTTTACTACTCCCTCTTCATAAACACAATGGGATCGTGTCCTGTGAAATGAGTATCAGGCATTAAGTAAGAAGTTAAAAAGCAGGATCTCAAGGTCAGTGATCTCTAGATTACTTCTTGTGCCACATTCCCCAGTGAGGATAGACATAGAAAGATAGGCCGGGTGGATGTATGTCTGAGGAGCTGTTGTAGGAGGCAGGGTTTTCAGTTCTTGGATCATTGGGATCTCTTCTGGGGTGAAGGTGACCTGTTATGGGGGGGGGGTGGTTAGACTTAAACCAGAGGAGCACCAGCATTACTGCGGAAAGATTTGCTCCTGTTACCCTGGAAAGTTTAAACTAGTTTAGCAGGAGGTTGGGACTCTGACTAAGAGAGGGACCATCGAAAAGTCAGGGAAAAATACATTAGCCATCGAGAGCAAGTTTCCTATTCAGGATGTCCAGGGGCACAGACGAGGGAGGGAAAAGACTTCTGGTTTAAAGTTCATTTATTTCAATGCATGAGGCTTGACTGGTAAGGCAAATGAGCTCAGAGCATGGATTGGCTTTGGGGACTGGGATATTATAGCCATAACTGAAACATGGCTGAGAGAAGGGCAGGACTGGCAGCTCTGTGTTCCAGGATACAGAAGCTACAGGCGCGACAGAAGGACAAGTAAGTGAGGAGGGGAGTTGTCCTTTTGATAACAACAGTGATTAGAGAGGATATTCTTAAAGAGTCATCAAATGAGGCCACATGTTTAGAATTTAGAAACAAAACAGGGGTGGTCACTCTGTTGGGTTGGTATTATAGACCCCCAAATACCTAGTAGGTATTAGAGGAGCAGATGTTTAGAGAGATTGGAGATACCTTTTGGAATAATAGAGTAGTATTGATTGGAGAATTTAATTTTCCCAGTATTGACTGAGCCACCCAGAGAGTAAAAGGCCCGGATGGAGTACAGTTTGTCAAATGTGTCCAAGAAAGTTTCCTAAATCAAGATGTAGCTCTAACAAGGCCTAACTCTACTCAGGTGGGTGCAACACTGGACCTCCCCTCAGAAAATGTGGTCGGGCAAGTGACTGAAGTGTCAGTCAGAGAGCACTTTGGGTCCAGTGACCACAACTGTCTTAGTTTTAACATAGTTATGGAAAAAGATCAGACAGGTCCACAGATTAAGGTGTGAAACTGGAGCAGGGCCAGGTTTGGGGCCATTAGGCAGGATCTAGCAGAGGTCGATTGGGTGAATTAAAAATAACACAAAGCCAGGTTATAGTCCAATAGGTTTATCTCACAGCACCAGCTTTCAAATGCAGGTGATCACCCTAAAAGATGAAACTAAAACTAAATGTGTTTGGTATTACATTCCATGACACTGCAATCCTGTTGCTATAAATTCTGTGACTTATGATTGTGCTCCACAACCACCTGATGAAGCAGTTCTCTGAAACCTAGTGCCTCCGAATAAGCCTGCTGGGCTCGAAGCTGGTGTTGTGTGATTTTGAACTTTGCCCATCCCAGTCACCACCGGCTCCTCCACATCATGGTACCGTCAACTGGGTGAGTCTGTTTGAAGGAAAAGGAATGACTGGCAAATGAGAGCCTTTTAAAAGTGTAATATCAAGAATCCAGGACACATTTTTCCCTGTTGGAGTGAAGGGAGAAGCTGGCAGGTTTAGGGATTCGTGGCTTACGAGGGATATTGAAGTTCTGGTCTGGAATATGAATATGGTATACATTGGATTTAAGCTTTCCATATCTACCTCACCTAGTTCACCAGACTGATTGACACAATCAATCTGTGAAGACCCTACAATCCTCTCAGGTCCCTGCAGCATTCCGATCTGTAGAACCCGCTCCAATGCCTGTGACTCTCCCAATCCAGTTCCTATAACATTCCCTATCTGTGTGACATCCAACCGTCGCCAGCACACACCCTGTCAATACAAGCTCCTCCAGTCTCTCTATCCACCCATCTGTATAACCTTCTCCAGCTCTTACACCCCTATCTGTGTAAATGTCACCCTCCCCTCCAACCCTTCACACTTTGACCAAATTGTAAGAGATTACTAATGCTCCCTTATCTGTGAAACTGTCTCCAACCAAAATTGCTCTTGTTAACTGCTGAAAAATCCGCCCGATTCCACATCCTCCATGTCTAAATAACTCGCACAGCCTTTCTGTATTTATAAACATCTACTGTCACGACTACCCTCCATCTGTCTGTATGTTCTTCCAGCCTGTACAACCGTCATTACCTCTGTCATCTGCTCCGTTCCCTAAGCACTCCCTGTCTGTGTAAATCTCCCCAACCTAACAACATCCTTATCCCTGTAAAGTGATCCATCCTCCCAACTTGCCCATCTCCATGAAACCCCTGTAGGCCCTACAGCTGTCCACATTTCTGTAACCTCCTGTAGCTTTATGGCCTTACTTTTCTGTGAAACCACCTCCAGTCCCCACAACCCTCCCAGTCTGGGCCATCTGCTCCAGATCAGACAATTGCTGTCTCTGTAAGCTCCGACAATCCTAGCGACCCTTCCTATTTGTGTCTCTTCCTTCACTCCCATCCTCTCCACTTTTCTTAAATCTCTTCCTGCCATTGTAACCCTCCCTGTTTAGAACATGGAACAGTACAGCACAGTGCAGGCCCTTCAGCCCTCGATGTTGTGCTGATCTTTTATCCTACACTAACCAATGAAGGTTTTCTGCCGAATCCTCCAGTTTTAAACCCGCCCTATTTGGTACATTCCTCTAGTCCCTACAACACTCAAACTGTGAAACTCCTTCAAGTCCCTACAATCCTCCTTAGCTCTGACCTCCTTTATGAACATCAACTCTCAAAATTACCCAAGCCTCTTTTAGTTACTGCAATGTTCCTAATGTCTGAAAAACCCTCCAGTCCTGGTATCTCTCTCTTTCTCCATAACATCCACTTTTTCCAGTGCCTTTCTGCGGAACACCACAGAGGACGGAAGATTTGTAGAATCCTGTCCATGTTATAGAGGTAGGAAGGGCTGCCGAACCTGAAGGGTGGTACTAATCTAGGAAGGGAGGTGGATCCTGCAGGATGTTAGAGGTAGCAGGATTCATAGAATCTGCAGGATGGGACTGAGAATGGGTTGTGGAAGCTGAAGAATGTTACAATGTGAACCACAGATCTTTTTTGACTGGACCATTGGACTGATCGTAATATCCTAACTCTGGACATCTTTACCAGAATGGCTGGACACAGTTTCAGATTCCCAAGCTGGGAGATGTGAGTTCAGATGTGAATCTATTTACCCATTCTGTCTGTGTGCCTGACACTGACTTGGTGCGTCACTGGTACATAGTACTCTCCGTGCATCTGGTAACCTCCAGATATATGTTACTGACAAGAGCTCACCTCATCGAAGCCTTCATTTGGAATGTTCTTTATTTTAATATTTGTCAGTAGTAGTTGCGTGAGATGCAGGATTGGGAAGTTTCCATTTTGAGGAAATGAATTTTTTACCTTTAACACTGACCCATGCAATGGAGTTTTGTTTTATTCTGTTGTGTTCTGCAGACTGTCACTCAGAGGATTGTGTATCCAGGGAATCTGAGTGCAGCGGGTCTTTGCATGGGAGAGCGTGTATTTACCAGTTTATATCGGCTAGGAGAATGTATAACTGTGTAAAAACCTCATCGACCCATTAAGGGGTGAGTGCACTGGGCCCTGAGCACCAGGAGCTGTGAAACCTCATGCTGTATGTATGTGGGGCGTGGCACCGGACTGGGTGAGAGCAGTTTCCTGAGTAAATAACAGGTATGGAGCTTGGGATCCTCCTGCTGTGTTTGACCTTGTGCTATATCGTTATCTCCTTCTCAAGAGTGAGCGTGTCATGTTCTCCAGTCCTGACAGTGTCCACTCCCTGTAAACCCTTCCAGCTTTTGAACACTCTCTTCTGTCTCACGCTGTCCAGCCCTTCCAACCTGGCCTTCGTCTTGTATCTCCTGCAGCCCCAAACGACCTTGCTCTTTGTTATTGCATTGCCTTGCTTTGAGGCTGTGTGGAAGTAGGTTTGGGCCACTGAGAAATATGATAACGCCCCCACTCTCCATTTTGGTCAAACATTTCTGCTTGTTTGTCTCTCTCCCATAAGGGGAAGTGGGCATCCTTTCAGCATCCACCCTGTCCATTTTCCTGAGGATCTGTATATTTTAATGAGGACAACTGTCCTCCTGATGACCGTCAGTGACACAGCACCGAAGTGACATGTTTATATTCCTCTATTCTCAACGACAGTTTCCTTTTGCTCCATCCCTCCCTCATTCTGAAACCTCCCTCAGTCTGGACAGTGCTCCAAACCAATAAGTCCTGAGCATGCTCCAACCTCCCTATCTCTGTAAACTCCTCGCACTCCTACTATCCTCCTTGTATGTATGAACCCCTCCAGCTTCTACAGTCCAACCAAATTATTGCATCTCCTACAGCCCTCACCATCGCTGTATCCTCCAGTCACTACATTTCTCCATGCCTCTGAACACCACTCCAGCCCCTTCAAATCTGTCAATCTCTGCAAGGTCCTGCAGTTCCACAAAACAGCCATCAACGTGGAACCTCCACCAGAGACCACTACCCTCTATATCTCTGTAATCCCCTGCTGTTCTCTCTATATCTGTTGCCAGCTTCAGTCCTGACAACCCTACTTCCATGTACAACATCATCAAGTCCCTGTAATCCTCCCAATTGGTGCAACCTCCACCAGACCTTACAACACTGCCATGGTCTCTGACTGCCTGCAGTAAATTCAAACTTCCGCAATTGTATAACATCTAATTTCTCCATGCGCCTCTCTATCATGATGAGCTGCTCCAAACCTTACAAACTTTTCTGCCTGTGTACATCATTAAGTTGATACATGACTTCTCATTCCTGTAATGCCCTGCACACCCTACAATCCTCCCTGTTTTTGTGAGTTCTGTCGACCACAAGTACTCTCCCTATCTGTGTAAATGTCTCTAGTCACTGCAACCCTTTTACTATGTAGCCCCCACCAGACCCTGAAGCCATCGCTATGTGTGTAACCTCCTTCAGGTCTATATCCTCCAACTTGCTAAAACCTGCTCTGACCGTTGCAACCCCCATTATTTCGTAACATTAATTACTCTGTAAAACCATCCCTATCAATGTGTTCTCCTCCACTGTGTATCACAAAATCATGAAGGGTGTAGGCTCGGTGGATAGAGACAAGCTTTTTCCCAGGGTGAAGGATTCAATAACAAGAGGTCACGATTTCAAAGTGAGAGTGGAAAGTTTAAGGGGGGTACACGCGGCAAGTACTTCACACAGAGGGTGGTGGTTGTCTGGAATGCGTTGCTAGCAGAGGTGGTAAAGGCAAGCACGGTAGATTCATTTAAGATGCGTCTGGACAGATGCATGAGTAGATGGGGAGCAGAGGGATACATATGCTTAGGAATTGGGTGACAGGTTAGACAGGAGATTTGGACTGGCTCAGGCTTGGAGGGCAAAGGGCCTGTTCCTGGGCTGTAAATATTCTTTGTTCTTTGTGTACAGCACGCCTGGTCTGTGTAATCTCTTTAAATCCTTCATTTCCTATATACCTATGTATTGGTGTGACTGTTTTGAGGCCATTATATTCTCCTTTCTATCTGTAAACAGCTCCCCACACGGTACAGCCTATCCTTTGCTCATAAACGACTCAAGTCTCTCTCAACCCTTTCTATGACTGTAACCTCCTCCAGTCTCAACATACCTCCCTATCCCTATCATATTTTCGTACATGCACAACACTCACACTCAGTGAAATATCTTCCAGTGCTTAACCAGCTCTCCCTCTAACTTTCCCCAGTCCATAACTTCCTCCCCATCCTTGGAACATTCTCCAGTCCATACTATCCACCCTATGCCTGTAACATTCTCCTGTGCATACCATCCTTACTGTCTGTTTAATATTCTGGAGACCATACTAATTTCCTAATCCCTGTAATATTCTCCAGTCCATACCATCATCCCTATCCCTCTTAACTGTTGTTAAATGTACCACATCTTATTATCCTGTGAATGATTCTACACCCCGCTCAACGTAAGTCCTATAATGAGCCACAATTCGACAGAAATCCCTACCTGGAATCTATTCAAATCAGCTATATCTCTGTAATTTCCTCCAAACAATAAATCTTTTCTCCTGCGAACTGCCTCTAGCAACTGTAACTATCCTTAATCCTGTCCAGCCCCCAAACGTCTCTCTAACTTTGTGACCTCTCTCCATCCCTCAAAGACACACTTTCAGCAAAACGTGCCCCGCATTTGCAACAAAGCAGATGGAATGACAGCATTACCTGTAGTGAACAGATATGATCGAACTATGATTATGGAGATGTGGCTGCCGAATAACCATGGGTAGGATGTGATTATTGAAGGATTTCAGCAGCATCAGCAAAACGCCAATCAAGGTCCATTTCTTAGGTAAGGATACAGTCAGTGCATCAGTGAGACAGCCAGTTTAATCTGGGAATCAAAATTTAGAGTAATTTCGGGTGGAGGTGAGAAATAGCAAGGGAGACCTGGAAGATCAACCCACAATCCATGGAATCTATGGTGGTTGATAAGTTGGATACAACATTTTCTTGGTGATAGTAGACGGAGGAATGTGGAGCAGTGAATTTCGGATTGGAGGTCTGTAGCCAATGGTGTTTCACAAGGATCAATGCTGCGATTTCTGTTTGTAATTTATCTCTGTGATTAAGATGAAAAGGTCATTAGTTTGATAAGTAGTATTGAAGATGACATTTGGAAAGACATGTAACGTTTAGGGGAAGTTAGGGGAATTAAAGATAGTGAAGAAGATCGTTAAAGGTTGCAGCAGTGGAACTACTAGAATTCTAGGCACAGAAATTGCAAATTGAATTTGATTGGGATACGTGTGAAGTAATGCATTTATGAAGTCAAATGGAAGATGGAAGTACACTAATTGGAAACATTGATAAACATTGATAAATAGAAGACCTTGGGTGTAAATCCGTAGCTCCCTTAAAATAACAACACAGCAGGATGTGTTAGGAAAGGAGGAGTATGGTATGCTTCTTTCATTGGTCACAGTATTGTGTTCAGACGTTTGCATGTCCTGGTGTGAGTGAATGAAACTTCATTCGGCCATGTCTGGAATGTTGCGTGTCATTCTCATCGCCACACTACAGGAAGGATTTGGAGACTTTGGACAGGGTGCAACAGGGGGTTACCAGAATGTTACCTGGATGGAATGCATTTACTATAAGGAGCTTGGACATAGTTAGATTATTTTGCGAGAGTATCGGAGGCTGAGGGGTTACTTGGCACAGTTATATAGCATTAGGAGAGACGTGAATAATGTGGATAGTTGGAATCCTTCTTCCAATGTAGCAATATCAAATACTAGGGTGCCTCGGTTTAAGGTGAGAGTGAGAAATTTTAAGTGAGATGAATGAGGCTGGTTTTCTGTACAGAGAAGGTGGAAGCTGCTTAGGAGGTGGGAGAGGAGGCAGCGAGAGTAAAGTTATGAAGTTGCATTTAGACAGACACATGAACAGGCAGACAATAGAGGGATATGGATCATGTGCAGGCAGATGAGATTAGTTCAGAACAGCAACATGGTCAGCACAGCCATGGTGGGCCGAAGGGCCTATTACTCTGCTGTACTGTTCTAGTTTCTAACTTCACGGCATCTACCCTGTCAAAGACCCTCAGAATCCTAGATGTTTCAATGAATTTCTCTCCCATTCTTCAAAACACCAATGGATTCAAGGGCAATCTACTCCACCTCTTCTAATTGGAAAATCCCGCCATCTCCAGGATCAGCCGAGTGAACTTTCCCTGGCCTGCCTCTAATACAAGAATGTCTTTCCTGAGGGCATGCATATTATTCATTATAATCTTGGTGTGGTCTGACTTGTACCTTGCATCGTTTTAGCGAGACCTCCCTATTTTTAGACTCCATTCCCTTTGTAATAAAAGGCAGAATTTGATTTGCCTTCTCTATGACCTGCAGATCCTGTAAGCTACCTGCTTCGGATTGATTCACAAGGATTCCCAAAACCCTTTGTGCAGTCAGTTTGAAACCAAATGGTGTTAACCTGACAGTGAGTCGGGAACATGCTGGAGAATATTGTAAAGGATACAGCAATAAACAGTAAATGGACTCTTAGAAACAATGGACAACATATAATTTTATAAAAGGGGAATATTTTTAACGCTGTTGAAATGGTGTGACCATGAATGGCAGAAGAGATAAGGGTGGGGGAGGCAAGTAGCGGTAGGGGGATATTTTAACTTCAGAAGCATTTTGACAAGTTTCAACAAGGGCTAAATTATAACGACGGAGAGAATAGGGCCCCTGAACGGTCAATGAGACCACCTGCGTGGAATCACTGTTTATGGGGAAGATCTGAAAAAACTATTTTGCTTTAGGATTTATTATGGAGAAAGACATGGAAGCTCGGGAATTCGAGAAAATACATAGTGATGTCTTGAACAGAGTTCACATTGGAGAATAGGAGTTGCTGGATGTCTTAAAATGCTAAAAATGTTCATAAAACCATGAGATATGATCAGCTGTATCCCAGCACCTTGTGAGAAGCTAGGGAGGAAATTACAGAGCCTCTCCCAGAGATATTTGTATCATCAACAGCCACTACAGACCAATGAGACTGATGGTGGAGGTGGGTAAGTCGATGGAGGAAATTCTGAGAGAAAGGACGATGGACGTAGACAAGTGACAGATCAAAGCAGAGCAGTACACGATGTCCACAGGAACTTTAGCAAGGTCTTTGACAAGGATCTGCATGGCAGACTGGTTAGTAAGTTTAGATCACACATAACCAGGGAGCGCTCACCAACTGGATACAAAACAGGATTGACGGTAGGAGACAGAACATGTTAATAGAGGGTTGCTGCTCAAACTGCAGGCCTGTGACCAACGGTGTGCCATGGGGTTCGGTGCTGGGTCACTGTTGTGCATCATTTATATAAACAGTTTGGATGAGAATAGAGGAATCATTGTTAGCAAGTTTGTGAGTGACACTGAAATTGATGGAATAGTGGATAGTGAAGAGTGTTATCTAAGAGTACAATGGGATCAACAGTACTGCTGGGCCAATGGTGTTAGGAATAGCAGGTGGAGAAATGCACGATATTGCATTCTGGTAAAGCAGACCAGGGCTGGACTTGTACAGTTAATATTCTGGCCCTGAGTAGTGTTGTCAATCAGTGACCTAGGGATGCAGGTAGACAGTTCTTTGAAAGTAGCGTCACAGGTAGGCAGGCTGTTGATGCAGGCGTTTGAGGAGGTTACCTTCATTAAGTCACAGCATTGAGAGCAGGAGTTGGGATGTCATGTTGTATTCGTGATGCCACCATATAAGCATTGTTGATTATCTGGAAAAGCGCAACAAGTTCGCATATATCCTTTAGGGAGGGACATCTGACATTCATACCTGGTCTGGCTCACATGTGACTCCAGACCCACAGCAACATGGCTGACTCAGAGCTGCCACTGGGCAATTAGCAGTGGGGCAATGTATGCTGGTCCAACCGGTGACATCCTCAGGTCACGAATGAATCAATGAAAATGCATGACCCTCCCTATCTCAGCAAACAGCTGTAGCAATTCGTACTGCTTTTGTAACACTGTTCAGGCCCTGGGCACTCTGTGCAACACTCTCACCACCTCCAGCACCTTTAATACTCCCTGTTACTATCACCTGATTAAACACTGACAATGCATCCTCTTCCTACTGCCCTCCTCCTGCTCGGACACTCCTTAAGTGATCTCTTTAACAAATGCGTCCACATTCCTAAACATTGGGTACTTCAGAATTGATTTTTTTTTCATCTCTTAATCAAATCTGGTAACTCCTGGGAATTACTTGGCCAAGACCTTCCAAAGTAGGGGAGGAGCATTGGGTAGGTGTCGAGCACCTTGAGACTTGCTGTGGTGAAAATGGGAACCCAGGAGTAAACAGCACAAGGAGCTCGCTGTCACACCAACGCCCACCCACCCTCTTCCCACGGCCACCTTCTGCCCCAAGTCTAACAGAGTCTGTGGAAGGTCACATCGGTCTGTACAGCCACCTCAGACTCCCCCTGAGAGTGGGAGAGAGTCAGCCTCAGCTGTGACCCATCACCAATGAGATAGTGAGATAGGAAGATTGAATTCCCTCACAATTATCCCAGTGCCTTTATTACAAATTCCAATTATTCCCTGTTAATGCAGTGTCTAACAACTGTAATGCTGTAAAAGGGCCTTAACACTGTCATTCCAGTTTTGAGTTCTAACCCTTATTACTCAGAATTTGGTTTCCTCTTGCTTGATAATCTGAGGCTACATATTTTCCTGGTAATCCCAATTGTTATCTTTAACTGTGGGAGTCCCCCATCCTGCTTCCCATTCTGTCTGGTTTTCCACAATGTTGTGTAGCTGTGAATATTGATGACCCACCTTTGTGTTCACCCTGTGACCACGTCTCTGTGATGGCGAGTAGATAGAAATCACAAATTAAGAAACAGTAATTTTTACCACAATTTCCTGTCACAAACCTAATTTCAGTTAAACCCAGTCCCTTCCTGTTTCTTCCTGTTTTTCTTTAGCCACATCTCCATGGTTTTCCAATATTTCAAGCTTTCTCTTTGGATTTGGAAATTTCCTTTAACCTAAGCCCTGTCCCTCCTCATCTGTGTCATTTTAAAGCAATTTGATTGACCAGGGCACTGGCCCCACCACAGTTCCAGTCGAGCCCATCCCAATATAATGGCTGACTCCTCCCTGAGGAATGGGAGCAGTTCCCACTGCATCAGAATCACGACTTTTGACACGACTGTGTAATCCTGACACCGTCCTGCACTCTGGTAGTATCACCCAGTGTCTCTCCATGTGGTATCCCTCGATGTGTAGGTCAATCTGCTGCCTCTGTCAGTGTTTCTCCCTCTTACAGCTGGTGTGAGATCCTGAATCAACAGAATTCTCCAAACCAGAGGGACGCGGCAGCGCAGGCCAGGGATGGAGACGGAATTTCGAGATCTCTGCTGAACTCTGTGCCACTCTGCATGAGTTATCCTCACTAGATCAATCTAATTTCCCATTCTGTCTATTTCTCTGTCTCATGCAGTTAATCAGGATATTCCTAACTCCTGTCTCATCCATCACCTCATTGAAGCTGGTTGGTCAGCCAGGGAGAGATGGAGAGGGAGATCTGGAGCCTTCAGTAAATCCTGCAGCCGGCAAGATTACTCACATTAAACAGCATAGGGAGGAGTTAATGGCCTTCTCTATTCAGACCCGGAAGACATGACATAGACACAGATCTGGGCAAGGAACAGCAACATTCTAGACTTCATTTCCACCATCTTGTGAGGGTCCTGCTTTCACCTCTGCTGTACTGGTCCTCAATGCGACAGCACAGGGGCTCGCAGGCATCAATACTGGCCCATGCTGTATTCGTGATCTCTGTAATATCCTCCAGTCCCAATAATCCTTCCTCTGTTTGGAATCTCCTCTCGTCCACACCATTCTCTCTGTCTCTGTCTTTATCAGTTTCTCCAATCCCTAACAAACTAATTCCTAAACTTCCCCAGTAGATACTAAATTCCTTCATCCCTGTAAACCCCGACTGTCCTGTTTATCCCTGTAAGCTCCTCCTACTTATACCACCCTCCATGTCAATGTATTTGTCTTTAAGCTCTCCATCGGTCCCTACCTATGTAATCTTCTCCAGCTCCTACAACCCTTCCTTAGCTATGGAAACATTTGTAATCTCCTTATTGTTCTCCCATTTTTCGATGTTAATCTTTTAAAATTTCACCCTTGTTCCCAACTCCAAACCCCTCCCGACCACAGGACCCTCTTTCAGTTTGGGCAACCCTCCCTATCTGTGTAACTGTCTCCAACCCAGTAACCTGGCATTCTCCATTGCCTTCCTATCTCTGTAGCCTCCAGAATCGTGAAGCCTTCTTATATCTGAAAACGTCTTCAGTCACGACAACCTTTCATATCTCTGTTAGTATACACAATACTCTGCTCCCTGAAACACCCCCTGTCTGTGCCTCTCAATCTGCCTGCCTCTCCCTACATTCATCCCTACCCCATCTCCAGAATCTAACCTAGCTCCCTCTATAATTGTAAAGTCCTCCAATTCCCAAACATCTTTGCCCCACAGACATTCTTGACCAGATGTAACTCTCTTTAATTCTAACATCCTCGAGAACCTGTAAGCCTCCCTATCTCTGTAACCTCTCCCCATCCGTTCAAACATCCATTACTGAGGAATGACTCCCTTCATTCACCATAAGGCAGATGGAATGATAGTTAACGGATACGATGGGACTGTCATTTCGGAGATGTAGCTGCAGGATGAACATCGCTGGGAAGGGAATATTGAAGAGTTGTTGAGTTAGAGTCATACAGTCATAGAGATGTACAGCATGGAAACAAACCCTTCGGTCCAACCCCTCCATGCTGTCCAGATATCCCAACCCAATCTAGTCCCAAGAGGCAGACGGGGAAAAAAGCCAACATGTTGTGAAGAAAGGATGAGGTTAATGCATCAATGAGACAATCATGTGGATGTGAAGATCAAAATTTGGAGTCTACTTGGGTGGAGCTGAGAATAAGCAAGCAGCAGCAACCATTAGCAGGAATTATTTTATAGGCACCAGACAGTGATGGTAATGTCAATATGGGTACAGTCAGGGCACTAAATGTACTGGCAGCAAGGGCAGTACAGTAACTATGATGTCAAAGTCCAGAAGAAAGTTAGGATACTGAAGGACATTGATATACAGAAGGATCTTGGTGCAAGTCAGTAACTTCCTGAAAATGGCAATAGAAAGCACCCGGAGGAAACCCTCGCAGACACGGGGAGAATGTGTAAACCCCACACAGTCCGACACCTGAGGCGGGAATTGAACTCGGGTCTGGCGCTATGAGGCAACAGTGCTAACCACTGTGCCACCGTTCGTGGGCGACACAGCCTTCATCGGTCACAACGTTGGGTATAGTGGTTTGCATCTGATGCTGTGATTCTAGAAAACTTCTGTTTGGCCACATTTGGAGTACTGTGTGCAGTTTTCATCTCCACACAATAGGAAGGATGTGGAGCTTTGGAGAGGGTGGAAAAAGGGGTTTATCAGCACGTTGCCTGTGTTAGGGTTTTTAAGGGTGTGTTAGGTGTAAGAGGAAACTAAATGAAGTTGGATTGTTTTGCGAGAGTATCAGAGGCTGACAGGCAACCAGGTACAGGAATATAACTTTAGGACAGGGACAGATAATGTAGATAGCCGGAATCTCTTTTCCAATGTGTAAGCTTCAAGTACTAGAGTGCATAGGTTTAAGGTGAGAAAGAGAAAGTTTAAACGAGATGTGTGAGGCAAGTTTGTTTTTACATAGAGAGTGGAGGTTACCGAGGGATTTTGTTGAAGCAGAAATATGAGTAAAGTTTTGAAGTGGCATTTAGACAGAAACGTGACAGGTAGAGAATAGAGGGATATGGACCATGTGCAGGCAGATGGTTTGAGTTGAGACGGACATGGTGGGCCGAAGGGCCTGTTGCTGTGCCTTACTGTTCTATTTTCTAACTTCCCAGCATCTGCCTGATCAGACCCCCTCAGAATCTTGGATGTTTCATTCTATTTCTCTCTTATTATCTAAACTTCAATGGGTTCAACCTCAACCTACTCCACCTATTCTCATTAGAAAATCCCTCCATTCCTAGCATCAGCCGAGTGAACCTTCTCTGGACTACCTCCAATGCGACAATATCTTTCCTTCGGGCACTCACACTGTTCTTAATATTCGAGGTGTGGTCTGACTTGTACCTTGCACAGTTTAAGCTAGACCTCCATGTTTTTAGACTCCATTCCCTCTATAATAAATGTCAGCATTTGATTTGCCTTCTCTATTACCTGCTGACCCTGTGAGCTACCTTTCTCAGATTGATAAACAAGAACTCCCACAACCCTTTCTGCTGTCAGTCTGAACCCAAATATTGTTAGCCTGACAGTAAATCAGAAGTATACTGAAACTGTTAGAAATGATATGTCAACATACAATAACTGGGCAGATGGAAATACATTTTATAAAAGAGAATTTGTTTTTGAGCCTATTGGATTTAATTTGTTGGTGTGAACATAAATGGCAAAATTGTAAGGGGGCAGGAGGGGTGTAGTGGTACGGGGGATATAGTGTATTTGAATTATCAGAAGCCTATTATGAAAGTTTTAATAAGCTAAACAGTGTCTTTGTAGAGAATAGGGCTTCTTAAATATTAATATGGTCGCCTATGCGTGGAACCAGAGGAGATGGGTGACGTATGGGACAAAATAACCTTGTCAGAATTTATTGTGGCAAAAGACACGGAAGCTCGGGAACTTGGGGGAATAAATAGTGTTGTCTTGGAAAGAATCCTCTACAAAGAAGAGAACGTGCTGGAATCTTAAAACAAATAAAGGTAGATCACTTCTCGGTAGCTCATTAGGTCAATCCTAGAATATTTGTGGGAAGCTAGGGAAGAGATTGCAGTGTCCCTTCCAGAGATATTTATATTACCAACAGACACAGTGAGGTGTTGGAAGACTGGAGGGTGGCTAATGCTGTTCCATCACTTAAGGGCTGCAGGGAAAAGCCAGGAAATTACAGCCCCGTGAGCCCAGTGATAGGGAAGTTGTTGGAGGAGATTCTGAGAGAAAGGAGCTCCTTATATTTACAAAGGCAAGGGCTGATTAAAGCTAGTCAGCATGGCTTTGTGAGTGGAAAACCATGTTGCACAAACCGGATTGACTCTTCGAGGAGGTGGCCAAGAGATAGATGAAGATAGAGCAGTCAACGTTGTCCACATGGACTTTAGCATCTAGTCAAGAGGAAGAAGGAAGCTGACTTAAGGTCGAGGAAGCAAGGATCAGACAGGGCTCCAGAGAGTTACATTGGGTGGCACGGTGTCTCAGTGGTTAGCACTGCTACCTCATAGCACTACGGACTCCATTTCGATTCCAGCCTGTCGATTACAGGCGACTGTGGGGAGTTTGCGCATTCTCCTCGTGTCTGCGTGGGTTTCCTCCAGGTGCTCCAGTTTCCCCAAACAGCCCAAAGGTGTGCAGATTAGGTGACTTAGCCATGCTAAATTACCCATAGTGTTCAGGGATGGGTAGGTTTGGCGCATTAGTCAGGGCAAATGGAGAATAATAGGGTGGGGGAATGGGGCTGGGTTGGATACTGTTTGGAGGGTTGGTATGGAGATGCTGGGCCAAATGGCCTGTTTCCACACTGTCGGGATTCTCTGAAGGTACCAGAAAGGAAGTGTGAAATGTACTTAGGGCAACTAGAAGGGGGCATGATAAAGTATTGTTGGGAAGGATTAAGGAAAACCCGTAAGGCAATCTCCACTTATGTGAGGAACAAGAGGATGGCCAGAGTGGGGTTGGGCCGGCCACGGGTAGTGGAGAGAACTTGTTCCTGGAGTCACAGTAGGTAGGGAATTTCCTTAATGCATATTGTGCATCAGGATTCACTACTGAGAGGGGCCTTGTCATTTGTGAGGACAGCATAAAAAGGACGGATATATGTGAACAGGTTGATGTTAAGAAGAAGGATGTGCTGAGTATTTTGTAAACATAAGGATAGGCAAGTCTGTTGGAGCAGACGGGATGTACCCAAAGTTATTGCACGAATTGAGGAAAGGGATTGCTGTGGCTTTGGCGATGACTTTTGCACCCTCACTGTCCACTGGAGTCGTAGCAGATGATTGGAGGGTGGTAAATGTTACTCCCTTGTTCAAGAAAGGGAATGGGAATAATCCTGGTAATTACAGATCTCATGTTCTTATGTCTGTGGTGTGCAGATTATTGGAGAGGACTATGAGAGACAGGATTTATGTGTCCTTGGAAAACCATGATAAGAGACAGTCAACATGGCTTTGGTAGGGCCTGATCATACCTCATAAATCTTATTGAATCCTTTGAGAATGTGATAAAACACATTTATGGCTCATTCAGTAAGTACAGAGGCATGGGATACAGGGAAACCTCTCTGTCTGGATACAGAATTCCTGGCTCATAGAAGACAGAGGGTGATGATAGATGGGAAGCATTCAGCGTGGAGCTCAGTGACCAGTGGTTTTCTGCAGGGATCGGTTCCAGAACCTCCTGCTCTTTGTGATTTTTTAAAATAAATGACTTGGATGTGGATGTGGATGTGGATGTGGATGTGGATGTTGAAGAGTGGGTTAGTAATTTTGCCGATGACCTGGAGATTGGTGGAGTGGTGGATAGTGTGGAGGTATGTTGTTGGTTGCAGCAGGATATTGACAGGGTGCAGAGCTGGGCTGAGAAGTGGCAGATGGAGATCAATCTGGAAAAGTGTGAAATCATTCGTTGTGGAAGGTCAAACTTGAATGAGTTAAATGCAGAATATTTGGCAGTGTTGTGGAAAAGAGGGATCTTGGGTTCCACGTCTATCGATCCCTCATAGTTGCTACCCAAGCATATGGGGTTGTTAAGAAGGAATATGTTGTATTGGCTTTCATTAGCTGGGGGACTGAGTTTTAAAGCTGTGAGGTTATGCTGAAGATCTATAGAGCCCTGGGTTGACCCCATTTGGGATATTATGTTCAGTTCTGGTCCCCTCATTGCAGGAAGGCAATGGAAGCATTAGGGAAGGTAAATTGGAGATTTACCAGGATGCTGCCTGTTGTGGAGGGCATGTCTTATGAAGAAAGTTTGAGGGAGGTAAGGCTTTTCTCATTGGAGTGAAGAAGGTTGATGGGTGACTTGGTAGAAGTAAATAACATGATGTGAGGCACAGAGAGTGTGAATAGTGTGACACTTCTTTATACTATAGCATAAATGGCTATTATGAGCAGGCATAATTTTAAGGTGATTGGTGGGTGGTTAAGGAGAGAGAGGTTCTTTACACAAAGGCTGTTAGGTTGGTGGAATGCACTGCCAGCAGTGGAAGGAGAGATGAATTCGGGACATTTAATACAATCTTGCATAGACACATGGATGGCAGTAAAATGAAGGGTATGCAGGTTATTTTGATCTTACAGTGGATTAAAAGTTGGCATGGCATCATGGCTTAGGGGTCTTGTGCTGTACTGTTCTATGTTCTACGTTTCGTATGGTAAACTGAGTAATAAGCTCAGATCAATGTCAAAGGATATGGCATTCAGGAGGTACTAGTCAACTGCATACACATTTGGTTTGATGGTGGGAGGCAGAACGTGGTGGCAGACATGTTGTTTTTCTGACTGGAGGCATGAGAGCAGTGGTGGAGTGGCTCCAGAGTTGTTGTCATTTGGATCAATGGTTTGGATTGGATATTGGTTTCCTGGTAAGTATTTTGGGTGATACTGAATTTGGTGGTAAAGTGGACAGTGAAGGAGGTTATCAGTGGTTCAACAGGATGAACAGTACTGCTGGGATAGTGGGCTGAAGAATCGCAGATGGAGTTTAATTATATATCTGTGAGGTGTTCCATTTTGGTGAAACAACATTTTGGTGGGACTTGTACAGTTAATGTTCGGGCCCTGGGTAGTGTTGTCAGTCAGTGACCGAGGGATGCAGGTACGCAGTGCTTTGAAAGTAGTGTCACAGGTAGACAGGTTAATGATGCAGGCCTTTGGGGTGGTTACCTTGACTGGGCAGAGCATTGAGAGTAGGAGTTGGGATGTCATGTTGTGGCTATACAAGACATTGGTGCAGCCACTATAAATGCTGTGTAGATCAGTCTGAAGAACTCATCTCATTCACTTACCTCCTTGAGGGAAGGACACCTGACATTCTAACCTGGTCTGGCTGACATGTGTATCCAATCCACAGCAATATGGCTGCCTCTTAACTGCCATCTAGACAATTAGCTGTGGGTCAAATAATGATGGTCCAATCAGTGACACCCTCCTTCCATGAATGAATAAATAAAAATACATCTGTCCCTCCCTACCTCTGCAAACACCTCCATTGCAGCAATCCGTACTGGCTTTGTAACACCGTTCAGGCCCTGACCACTCTGTAACACTCTCACCACCTCCAGCACCTTCAGCTCTCCCTGTTCATATCGTGTCATTAACTCCTGACAATGATTCCCATTCCCACTGCCGCCCTCCTGCTAGCAGACCCTTTGCAATACCTTTAACACTTAATGGTTAAACCCTCTCTCATTTGAGGATTTTAAGTACTTTGTGGTGATCTTTTTAGCCTCATCATCTAATATGATCCATTTTGTCCTCATGATTGTTTGATCCTGTTACCTTCCTGCACTCTGATGATATCACTCGGTATCTCTCCATGTGGTATCCATCACTGTGAGGGTCTAATTGCTGCCTCTGTTAACGTCTCTCACTCTTGCAGCTAATCCAGATGCTGAGACAGTATAATTCTCGACTCCAGACAGTGGAGGCCGCACAGGCCGGGGATGGCCACTGGAATTTCCCTGATCTCTGTGATAGTCAGGACCATTCTGCATGTATTACCTTCACTGCATCAGTCTAGTTTCCCATTTTGTTTATTTCTCTGTCTCCTGTAGGTACTTAGGAAGTTCCTGACTCAATAGACTTCCCAACTGCTGGGTGCCTCGTCCATTGAAGATGGTTGGTCAGCCAGAAAGACAAAGGGCAGGGGGATGTGCAGTCTTCAATAAATCCTGCAGTGTGGTAAGATCACTCACAGTGCACAGAGCAGAGAGCAATGAGAGCAAAGACATGACATAGATACAGTGCTGGAGGGGGAGCACAGTACACACATACCCCAGGCTCAGTCACCACCCCGACTGTAAGTTTGTTGCATCGAGACAGCATCGGGAGTGTCACAGTTATCAATCCAGGCTTGTGAGTCTTAGTGAACGTCAGTATAACAGGGGGGAAAGCAGGCTTCCAATGAGTGTGTGGGATCTTTCTGTTCTGTGTTCCCCCTCCAACACTGTACATATACCATGTTTCGTGGACCAGTGACTTCAATAGTTTTTAACTCCTATAACAGTTCCTGTCCCCGGAACCTCCTCCCGTCCCGATCGTCTCTCCACAGATTTGAAATATACTGCATTCCAGACTACCATCTCTATTGCTGTAACTTGCTTCAGTGCCTACAACATGCCTTATCTCAGTAGTCTCCTCCTCCAATAACTGGAGAAAGAGCCATGCAAAACAGAAACGGTACTTTTGATCCAACTAGTCCATGCTGACCACGGTTCCTAAACGAGTCACACTTGCCTGCGTTTGGCCCATATCTCGTCAAACCTTCTCATCTCCATGGACCTGCCCAAATGTCTTTTCCATGATGTAATTCTACTTTTCTCTTCCACTTCAGCACAGCTCATTCAATATGTGCACCATTCTCTGTGTGGAAATGTGTTCCTCTGGTCGCTTTTAAGTATTTCCTCTCCCACCTCATATTTCTGCCCTCTAGTTATGGATTCCCCTACCCTGGGGTAGAAACCTACACTATTCACCCTATGTATACCCCTCATGGTTTATAAACCTTTATAAGGTCACCCCTCAGCCACCTACACCCAATGGAAATAGAAAGATAATGATACAAATATCTCTGCCACGGTCCCCACTGCGACATTGCCTCAATGTTCTGGGATACACTTGTTCAGGACCTAGGACTTTCTCTACCTTTGTGTTCTAAGACCTCGAGCACCACCTCTTCTGTAATGGGGACTCTTTTCAAGACATCACTATTTCTTTCCTTTTGTTTCCTAGACTTTGTCCACAGTACATTCTGACATGAAATATTCATTTTGGGTCGCGCCCATTTCCCGTGATTCCAGGCATGGATGGCCTTATTGATCTTTGAGGCTCTATTGTCTCTCGAGTAGCCTTTTTGCACTTGTGTGCTGCAGAATCTCTTTGGATTCTCATAACTCTTATCTGCCAACTCGATCTCATTCCCCCCATGTTGCTTTCCAGCTTATCCAGCCTCTCTGTTTCTGTCACATCCTCCAGTATCAGTAACATCTTCGTCATTCTTTGTTCCATTTGCAGTTTTGGAAAATGCTTCCTAAAGCAGGAGGATCAAAATTCTACCCAGTACTGCAACTGGAGTCCCAGCAATGTCTTGTACAGCCGTATCATGATGCACCAACCCATTTACTCAATGCTCTGCCCCATGAGGGCTAGTGTGCCTAATCCGCTTTCACCGCCATGTCCACCTGCGATGTCACGTCCAAGGAACAATGTAACTGCACCCCTTGGTCTATCTCTGTCCGACAACACTGTCCAGAGCCCAACTATTAACTATGTTTGTCCTCCCAGTTTTATCTTAACAAAACTCAACACCTGAATTCAACTCCCATATTTCACTTCTTGGCTCAGTTGATTATGATCACCTTTCTTAACTGTATTCACTGCCAACTATAACATGTATTTTACTTTCCACAAACCTACAAACACTAATTCATATATTCTAGATTATGTCAATAATGCACATGCGTGGACCCTGCACCGATCCTTATGGCACACCGTTGGTCAGAGGCCCCCAGTCTGCACAACAACCCTCTCCCACTATCCTCTGTCTCCTTCTGTCAAGTCATTTTGTGTTTGTTTGTCTTGCTCTGCGTGGTGCCATGTGATCTCACCTTACTAACCAGTGCACCACGCTAAACCCTGTCGATGGCCTTGGTGAAGTCAGGATAGACAACGTCTACTGCTCTGCCTGCATCCATCTCCTTGGTAAGTTTCTTCCCTAACTTAACCCAATGTCCTGGGATGTACTTCATTAGTTCCCAGGGACTTGTCTAATTTTAATGCATTTTAAAACCTTCAGCACCTCCTGTTCTCCAATGTTGACTCTTTTGAATTCACCACTGTTTCTTTCACTGCTTCCCCAGTGTGTTTTCCACAGTAAGTTCCGACGTGAAATTTTTGTTTCAGGTCTCACCCATTTCCTGTGGGTTCACACATGGATGGCTTCATTGATCATTAAGGTGTCACATTCTGTCCCGAGTTAATCTTCTGTTGTTAATATACTTGTAGAATCTCTTTGGATTTCCATGAACCTTCTCTGTCAATGGTCTGTCAGTTCCCCTTTCGGCCCTCATGGTTTCCCTCTGCACTCACAATGTTCTTCAAGGGATTGACTTAATCCAGCTGGCTATATAGGACATGTGCCCCCTTTTGTCTTGACCAGAGCCTCAATATCCCCAATCATCCAATTTTTCCCACTTGTGTCAGCATTGTCCTTCACACTGACATGAATATGCTGGCCCAGAAATCTTAATTTATCTCTCTTTTGAAAGAATCCCACTTGCCCAACATCCCTTTATCTGCAAATAGCCTCCACGTATCAACTTTTGGACAGTCTTGTCTAATACCTCCTAGATTGCTGGCAAGTCCAGCTTTGACCTTTAACTTGTGGACCAGGCCTGTCCTTTTCCATCGCTATTTTCAAACTAATAGAATTGTGGTGACTTCTCAAAAGTGCTCCCGCACAAACACTTCAGCCCCTTTCTCTCCCTTGTATCCCGAAGGGAGGTCAGGTTTTATCCCTTTCTCCAGTGGGGCCAGTTCCATACTGATTGAGACAGTTTTCTTGAACACACTGAACAAATCCCTCCCATCCCAGCTGTGAACACTCTGGCAGTCCCAATCTAGGTTTGGAAAGTTAAAATCCCCCACCATTACAACCCATTCTTCTTACAGATATCTGAGATCTCTGACATATTTGCTACTCAATTTCCCACTGACCACTGCGGCCTGTAGTACAGTCATATCCAACTGATTATTCATTCTTATTTCTCAGATCCATTACATAGCTTCAGTGGGCGATCCCCAGGAATATCCTCTGTCAGTGTTGTAGTGATGTTTTCACTGATCAAAAACTCCACCCCCCCCTACTCTCTTGCCTCCCCATATATCCTTCCTGTTGAATCTGTCCTTGGAACAATGATCTGCGAGTCCTGTTCCTCCCTCAGTTGTGTTTCTGTAATTCCTGTCATTTCCCAGAGCCAAGTTCACACCCATGCCGTGCGTTCATCTGCCTGACCTGTCAGGCAGTTTACATCAAAGTAAATGCAATTTAATTGATGAGTATTCCCTCATTGCCTGCTCTGCTCTTGCCTGGTTAACAATTGAAATTACTCTGTTGAAATTCTGTCCCAGCCTCAACCTTCAGACTGCAGCCGGAGACCGTCCCCCTCACTGTAGACAACATCCTCATCTTTCCTGTCTTTTGCAATCCTGATAACGATACCTTCTGCTTTCACTTCCAAGTTATTAATGCTCATAAGCAACAGCAATGGCTCCTGCACAGATCCCTGTGGTACACCCGCTGGGCAAAGGCTTTCAATCACAAAACCAACCCTCCACCAATTGTGGATCCAATTTGCCATCATGCCTTGGATCCCATGGGCTCTTCCCTTTAGGACCAGTCTTCCTTGTGGGACCTTGTCGAAGGCCTTAATGAACTCCATGGTACCCACATCATCTGCACTGCCCTCATCAATATTGTCAGAAACCATTTCATCAGACAAGACGTTCCTGTATCAAATCCGTGCTGACTATCCCTAATCAATCCTTCCCTTTCCAGTTATTAATTCAAACTGTCCCTCAGAATTGGGACATTGGCATCTCTTCTTGGGTAGAGGTGACCTGTACCTGGCACTGGATGCAGAGGGGCACCAGTATCCCAGGGAGGAGATTTAATTGTATTACCTGGCAGGATTTAAACTATTTTGGCAGGGAGTTGAGACTGAATAAGACAGGGGCCATCAACTAGTCAGGGGAACATATATCAGCCATCGACAGCAAGTTTCCAATCCAGGATATCCGGGGCACAGAATAGGGAGGGAAAAGAAGTTTGGTTTTCAGGGAAGTAATTTCAATGCACGAAGCCTGACTGGTAAGGCAGACAAGTTCAGACCATGGATTAGCTCTGGGGACTGGGACATTATAGCCATAACAGAAACATGGCTGAGTGAAGAGCAGGACTGGCAGCTCAGTGTTCCAGGATACAGAAGCTACAGGCGTGATAGAGGTCAAGTAAGTGAGGAGGGGGAGTTGTCCCTTTGATTAGGGAGGACAGAACAATAGTTCTGAGAGACAGTATTGTTAAGCAGTCATTAAAAGAGCCCCATTAAGTTAGAAACATAAAGGGGGTGGTCAGTCTGCTGGGATGGTGTTCTGGACGCCCAAATAGCCAGCGGGTACGAGAGGAGAAAATGCGTAGTGAGATTGCAGGTACCTATAAAAATAATAGAGCAGTATTGGATGGAGACTTTAACTTCCCATGGATTGACTGGGTCACCCAGATTGTAAAAGGACCGTACGGGGTGGAATTTGTCAAATACATCTAACAAAGTTTCCTAAACCAAGATGTAGAGGGCTCCATGCTACTCAGACGCATACAACACTGGACCTCCCCTCAGAAACCGAGGTCGGGCAAGTGACTGAAGTATCAGTCAGAGAGCACTTTGTGTCCAGTGACCACAACTGTCTTATTTTTAACATAGTTATGGAAAAAGATCAGATAGGTCCACAGATTCAGGTCTTACACTGGAGCAGCGTCAATATTGGGGCCATTCAGAAGGATCGAGCCGGGGTTGATTGGGTGAAGGTAAAAATCACACAACAACAGGTTAACATCCAGCTGTTTACACAGGAACCTTGATTATCTGAACGAGATGGGTGGGCAATAGTACATTCAGATAATTGATTATTCGATTAATTGATTCCATGTCCTTCCTCGAGGGCTCGGAGTTTTCGGTAATGCCTAGTCCCCATTGAGGTGACGAGGCAGCAGCAAACCATGCGTGAGGCCGCACACCCCATCAGCCCCCAAACCCGCCCCACTGCTTGCCCCCAAACTCTTCCAGCACCGCCCCCCACCCCTGAACATCGCCTCCCACCCGTTCCCAAACGCATCCAACACCACCCTCCGCCCTCCTCCAACAGAGCACCCCGCCCATTCCCAAACTCATCCAACATCACCCTTCACCCGCAACCAACAGACACCCCGCCCATTCCCAAACCCATCCAACACCACCCTCTGCCCACCTCCAACAGAGTACCCCGCCCACCCCCAAACCCTTCCAACACCACCCTCTGCCCCCCTCCAACAGATCACCCCGCCAGCCCCAAACTCATCCAACACCACCCCTCCGCTCGCCTCCAACAGAGTACCCCGCCCACCCCCAAACCCATTCAACATCACCCTCCACCCGCCCCCAACAGATCACCCCGCCCGCCCCAAACTCATCCAACTCACCCCTCCGCCCACCTCCAACAGAGCACCCCGTCCATCCCAAACCCATCCGACATCACCCTTCACCCGCCCTCAAACAGATCATTCCGCCCCTACCAAACCCATCCAACATCACCCTTCACCCACCTCCAACAGAGTACCCCGCCCACCCAGAAATCCATCCTTCATCACCCTCCGCCTGCCTCCAACAGATCACCCCGCTTGCCTCCAAAGCCATCCAACATCACCCTCAGCTCCCCCAAACCTGTCAAACACTGCCCCTGCCGCCTCCAAAAGCGCTCCCCCCACACCCAGCCCCAAACCTGTCCAACATTACACCCCCCGCCCGCCGCACACACCATTCGCGCCCATACCCCCAGCTGCTCCGCCCCCCTGTGTGCCCCTGCCCCCATCATCTCCTCCCCCTCCAGGGCAGCTAGAGCATACACCAACAGTAAGACAGCTACTGCCTTTGGTGGGTAAGTCTCCAAACAGCGCTCCCACACTTACACACACACACGCACACGCACATGCACACCTACACGCACTCGCACATACACACATACACGCACGCGCACATAGCCGCACACACAACTTTTCCTTCAACATTTTGAAAAGTTCCACATCTGCTTTGTGCAGGACAATGTTCGAGAGAATATCTGGGGAAGGGGGATTTAGGATTTACGCCTATGTAGAACTCCAGTCTAAGTCTGGAGAGCCAGAGATGGTAGGAGGTCAGTCATTTGGGGATGATAGCTGGGCTCAATGTCCAGGACTGTTCTCGGCAGTATTTCAGTAAGGTGAGATCGGTTTTAATCAGAACAAAAAAAAAACACAGTCAGGGTTGAAACAGATCTTTGATGTAATGTTTCTATCGGGACTTTGAGATCTCCTTTGGATATTCCGATATTTGGATAATTGATATTTCAATAATCAAGGACCCTCTATGGTTGGAAGCGATGGGAATCATTCTAAAAGATGAAAGACTTAATCAAAACTTGTTTAATATTTCATTCCATGACACTGCCACCCTGTTGCTGTCAATTCTGTGCCTTATGACTGTGCTCCACAACCACCTGATGAAGAAAGCCACTGCTTCTAAATAGACCTAGTGCACTTGTAAGCTGGTGTTGTGTGATTTTTAACTTTGCCCATCCCAGTCCATCACCGGCACGTCCAAATCATGGGTCAGTCTGTTTGATGGAAAAGGAATAACTGGCAAATGGGAGGCTTTTAAAAGTGTGATCTCAAGAATCCAGTATGTCCCCGTTAGTGTGAAGGGAAAATCCCCTACAATCCTTTCCACTTTGACCATTCTGGAGATGGTTACTAATGCTCCCTTATCTGTGAAACTGCCTACAACCAAAATTACTGACATTTTGGAAAATCTGTCAGACTCCACACCCTTCATATCTAAATGATCTGCAGAGCCTAAACCTTCCTGTATCTATAAACATCTTCAGCCATGACTACCCTCCATATCTCAAATTCTTCCTCCAGTCAATACAACCCACTTTATCACTGTAATCTGCTCGATTCGCCTAAAACATTCCTGCCTGTGTAAACTGCTCCATCCAATCAACATGCTTATCCCTGTCAACTGGCCCATTCGTCCCAACCTCTCCGTCTCCCTGAACTCCTGCAGGCTCTACAGCTCTCCGCATTTCTGTTCTCTTCTATGGCTCTATGGTCCTCCCTCCCTGTGAAACCACCTCCAATCCCCACATCCATCCCAGTCTGGGTCATCTGTTTCAGATCAGGCCATTGGTGTTTCTGTTACCACTGGCACTCCGAGAAAACCTTCCTAATTGTGTCTATTCATTCACATCTCATCCTATTCAGCTTCGTGAAACCTCTTCCTGCCATTGTAAACCTCCCTATTTGGAACACAGGACAGTACAGCACAGTTTCTCCTGTAACCACATCTTTCTGGTGACCAAACCTTGCTGATACTTTGACAATTCCAAAAAAAACTGAAATTGACTTTTTCCCAGAATTTCCTGTCAGAGCCTAATTCACTGTCCCTTCCTGTTGCTTTCTGCTTGTCTTCAGTCACATTCCCACGCTGTTCTGATGCGTCACCTTTTCTCTTTGGATTTGGAAAGCTCCTTTCACCTGAACGCTTTCACCTGCGTCCTCTCTGTCAGTTTAAAGCCCTGTCCATAAACCCACCGAAATGTTTGGCCCGGACACTGCTCCCAGCTGTCTGTTGCTGTCTCTGGCGGGCCAGCATTTCATGACCATCCCCAAGCTGCCCTTTAGCTGAGTGGTTTCCCGATCATTTCAGGGGGCAGTTGAGAGTCAACATCCTTGCTCTGGGGCTGGATTCATATGTCGGCCAGACCGGCAGTCCATAACAGATTTCCTTACTTAAAGGGTATTAAGTAAGTCAGATGGGTATCGCTGCTACCGGCATTAAATTCTGGATGAGTAGTCGAGTGAGAGTAACACGAGGCCATTGCCTAGTCCACTGATTGCTCCCTTATCCCTGAGTACTGCTCCCAGTGCACCTTCTTCCTGACCGTGATTTGATCCTGATACCTTCCAGCACTCTGGTGCTATCACTCAGTATCTCTCCAAGTGGTATCCCTCACTGTGAGGGTCTAATTGCTGCCCGTGGCTGCACCTTTTGCAGTTATTCCAGATCCTGTACAGGGAGATATACAGGGAGACGCAGCAGCACAGTCCAGGGATGGAGACTGGGATTTTCCAGATCTCTGTGGGACTCAGTGCCATTCTCCATGTGTAACCCTCACTGTATCAGTCTAATGTCCCATTCTGTCTCTTTTTCTGTCTCCTGTAGGTACTCAGGAAGCTCCTGACTTAGCAGAATTCCCAATTCCTGTTTCGTTCATCACCACATTGAAGACAGTTGGTCAGCCAGAGAGATGGAGAGTGAGATCTGGAGCCTTCAGTAAATCCTGCAGGTCGGTAAGATCACTCACAGTGAACAGAGCAGAGTGTATTTAAGGGATCGAACTTTGGTCTAGAAGACATGACATAGATACAGTGTTGAAGAATGAACACAGTGCATGATTGTCCCAGGCTCAAAAACCACACACCCCCGCTTGTTATTTTTTAACTCTGCTGTACTGAGCCTTCATATGTCAATCCAGTCCTGTGCTGTCTTAGTGAGGATCAGTACAACAGAGGGGAAATCAAGCCTCCTTAAGGAGATGGTATTGAAACCTGGGATCTTTCTGTTCTATATTCCCTCCTCACGCTGTCTCTTGTCATGAGATAGAGTCATACAGCAAGGAAACATGCCTTTCGGACTAACTTGTTTGTGCCAATATCTTGAATGCTTGTAATTCCCAGAATATTTCCTATTTCTGTAACCTCCATCACTCCCATATTCCCGCTGTATATTTGAAACCTACTCCAATGCTGACGACTCTCCCTGGATGTAAATTGCTCCAATGTCGATAACATGCCCAATCTCAATAATCTCATCCTGCACCCAGTACAATAATTCCTATTTCTGTAGTTTTGCACAATACTTACAGTTCCCCCATCTGTGTAAAATCATCCAGCCTGGACCAAAATACCCACGCGTGTTCCTTCGTCAAGCCCCAAGAGAACATAATATCACTGTAACCTCCTGCAGTTCCGATCACACTCCTGAATCCTGGCCTATAGCACCACACGACCTCAGTAACCTTCTCCCATCCCTACCAACTCCCTTATCTGTATAAACAGCTCCAGGCCTTTTTCAAGCCACAACAGCAGTCCACATCTCTGTTTGCTCATCCATTCCTACAATCCTCCCAGCATCTCAAACACTCCCTATTTGCATAATTCTGCAATTTGGGGCAGCACGAAGGCTCAGTGGTGAACAATAGTGCTTCACAGCACCAGAGACCTGGGTTCGACCCCAGCCTCGGGTGACTGTCGGTGTGGAGTTTGCGCGTTCTCCCCGTGTCTGCGTGGGTTTCCTCCGGGTGCTCTGGTTTCCACCCACGGTCCAAAGATGTGCAACTCAGGGGAATTGGCCATTCTAAATTGCCCATAGTGTTAGGTGCATTGTCGGAGAGAAGCGGGTCTGGGTGGGTTACTCTTTGGAGAGTTGGTGTGGACTTGTTTGGCCGAAGTACCTGTTCCCATGCTGTCGGGAATCTAATCTAAATTCTCCCTCAGCTTTCCATATTACTGTCCCTAAATATATCCCTCTATCCATAAATAGCCCCAAACCCATCAAACCTCCGAGTCTCTGTGAACTCCCACAGCTCCAACATCCCTCCTTCACTGTGTAATCTTTTCCAGTCCTGAAACACTATGCAAATGTGGACATCCACAACCATCCCTATCTGCGTAATCCTCTCAGGTCCCTGCAAAACCCCTGATATGTGGAACCAACTCCAATGCTTGTGACTCTCCAGATCGGTTTCTACAAGACTTATTATCTATGTAACATCCGCCCGTCGCTATTACCAGCCCTGTCAATGTAAGCTCCTCCAGTCTCCCCATCAATCTAATCATCTTCATAACTTTCTTCAGCTCTTACACCTCTATCTGTGTAAACGTTACACTCCCCTACAACCATCCCTAAAGCAGAAACCTCCTCCAGTGTCTGTAATACTCCCTATCTGTGTTAGTGTCTCCGGGCTGTATTGCTGTTCCTGTCTCTGTAAGCTCTGACAGATTGTACAGCTTTCCGGTCCGTATACTTTCCAGAACCTCAGCATTCAACATCAACAAAAGTCTTCATGAACTACAGCCTTTCATATCTCTGTTCGTCCCTCAATTCTATACAACTTCATAATCTCTGTAAATAGCACCATTTCATAAAATACTCCCTGTCTGCGTAAGCTGCCCAAATCCTACACTGAGAAGTCTCCCTGTCCTTTTGATCACCTGTAATCCCTTCAGATCTCCCTGTATCTTCCCTGATTCCATTGAATACGGTTCATCTCATATTGTAACTTCTCTAACTCATATGTTACTCCCCATCTCTGTGGTATTCTTCAGTTACTGCAATTCTCATTCTTTATCTCCAGAGTTTCCAATCCCCCTGATCGATGTAAGGTTATTGATCCCTTACAGCATGTTTAACACCTGTAGCAGCCGTCAACTCCTCAACGCACCCTGTCCCTGTAACCTCCTCAAATATTACAGCTCACTATCTTTGTAGTATCTTCCAGTATCTGCAAACCTGTTGATTTCTGTAACCCCCTCCAGAACAGCACTCCACATCTCTGTGTAACTGATGGGAATTCTGCAAACCTGCCTTCACAGACCTCAATAACTCTCTGAAATCCTGCAGCCCTATAACCCTCAGTATCTCTGGCTCCTCCAATCCCTACCCTTCTCCCTGGCTGTGTGAACTAATCCAACCTCTTCAACCATCCCTATCTCACTCACTCCTGCAGCTCCAACTATTGTCCATGTCAGTGTAATTCCCGGCACCAACAATCCTCCCAGTCTCAATAAACTCCTGCAGCTCCAACTACCATCACAATCCGTGTAATCTCCAGTCCGTCCAATCCTCCCTTTCTCTATAAACTCCTGTAGCTCCAAATACCGCTCCATCTGTGTAATCTCCAGTACCTATAACACTCCCTTTCTCTATAACCTCCTGTAGCTACAACTACTACTGTGTAATCTCTCGTCCCTATATTCCTCCCGATCTCTGTAACTCCTTCAGAACCGATAACCCTGTATCTCTCCTTGACATCTTTCAGCCCTACAACCATCCGATCTCTAACCACCAATAGTGATCTCAAACCACCCAAACTCTGTAACATCCTCTAGTCTCTACAACCTAGCTTTTCTCTGTTCGCTTCTCTGGTGTCTGTATTCCCCTTTATCTCCGATTACAGATCCTTGCTCAGTGAAACAATGGACTGAATCTGTAAGAAAACAAGAATCTTTGGTGTATCAATATATTTGCGTCATTTTCTAAATTTTAACGACTGCAAGTTCAACCTTCTCCACCTCTTCTCATCAATATCCCTCCATTTTGAAGACCAGCCTGGTGAACCTTCTCTGGGCTGCCTCCAATGCAAGGGCATTTTCCCTCCAGATAGGGGAGCAAACCTGTTCACAGTATTCTCAGTGCGGGCTGACTGCAGTTCTCTATATTTATGACAAGTCTTCCCTATTTTTATTCTCCATTCCCTTTGAAATCAATGTCAGCGTTCCATTTACCTTCTCTATATCCTGCTGGCCCTGTATGCTACCTTTCTGAGATTTATACACCAGGATTCCCAAGTCACACCATAGCGGAGCTTTCTGCAGTTGATCTGAAACCAAGAGGTGGCAGCAATAATCACAAAAGTGCTGGAATGTTAAACGATATGCCAGAAATACTAACTGCACACTTACAAACCTATGGAATAAACGCAACCCATAAGACCATCATGCATAGGGATAGAATTAGACCATTCAATCCATCAGGTCTATTCCACTATTCGATTGGGTATGAATTGTTTCTCAACCCCACTCTCTCACTCCCTGTAACCCTTGATCTCCTTTTTCATCCAGAACCTGCTTATCTCTGAGTTAGATACACTGAATCACTTAGCATTCTCAGTCCCATGAGGCAGTGAGTTCTACAGATCCATCACCGTCTGGCTGAATAAATTTCTCCACTTCTCCATTCTGAAGGGTCATCCCTTCATTCAGAAGCTGTGCCCTTGGCCCTAGTCTCTCCTACTCGTGGAAACATCTTGCCCACATCCACTCCATCCAGGCCCCTCAGTATTCTGTAACTTTGAATGAGATTCTACCGTCGTCTTTGAATCTTCATCAAGTGCAGACCCAGAGACTTCACCTGCTCATCATGACACGAATTTCATCCCTGAGATCTTTCTTGGAAACCCATTTCTCGTACCCCTTCACATCCTCTGTCCAGACGCTGAATGAATAACGTGTAGAGTGTAGTCCCAACACTGACCCCTGCGGAGCTCCCCCATCACCAGTTCCCATCGTGAAAAAGACCCCTTTCTTCACACTCTCTGCCTTGTGCCAATCAGACAAATCCTCTATCCATGCTCAGCATGTTGTTCTGAAACGGAAATTTCATTTCACACCCACTGCAGGATTTATTTTTCTGTCTGGCTGTAAACAGCAGAGTTTCACCATTACCTTCCCATCTGTAATTCCCTGGAGAAGGTGGTGGGGAGCTGCCTTCCTGACCCACTGCAGTCCTTTGGGTGTAGGGACAGACACAGTGCTGGGAGGATGGAGTGTGGCTTGGGGGGTACCTTGGAAATGCAGGTGTTCCCGTGCACCGGGAGGTCCTGTCCTTCCAGGGTATAGTGGTTCCAGGTTTGTGAAGTGCTGTTGAAAGGGCCTGCCTGAGTGACCTGAGTGCTACTTGTAGATATTTTATTCATTCATTCGTGAAGATGAGCTTTGTTGGCTGGGTCAGCATTTGTTGTTGATTTGGAGTTGTCTATGAGAAGGTGGTGGGGAGCTGCCTTCCTGAGCCACTGCACCAGCCGTTGGAACTGTTGTTATCTGTATCCCCTCCAGCAGGCGCTACAACACTCCTCATGTCTCTAACTGCATGCAGACAATGCAGCTCTTCCTTTTATGTCTGACATCCTCCCCGACTTATAACTCTTGTAGTTCCTCACAATATCTCACCTCATCCTTTCCCATCTGTGCCTGAGATCTCTAAAATTTCTTTATTCTTGTTTAAACTTCTGATCACCTCAACTCTATCCCTTTTTAAATTTGTAAACCCTTAAGCTTCTTTAACTCTACACATAACTGTATTCAATGACAGCACAGGTTCCCTTCCTGAATCTCTATAATTACAATGGTTGCGTGTGCTAAATTGGCACTTTTCATCCTCCTTATCCATCTATGAACTTCCAGCCCCTATAATCCCATATTTGGAACGCTCCCATTCTCTGCACCTCCTCATGTCCAAAAGTTTATATTCCGCCCAGTTGCTGCGAGTCTTCTAACTCTGTAACATTCAACAATCTCCAGTACCTTACACCACTTGCTGGCTGTCAATTTGCATTTGTTGAAGTCTACACATTTCTGTCAGCAGCTCAGAAAAAGCCGTTTAGGCTCTACAAAGCATTGTCATGAACAAACCACTATCTCTCTATTTCCTTTGCCGTCTTCAATGTCTGAAACTCTTACTATATCTTCCATCAAACTTCTTTAGTTGCTGCAGGACTGCCTAGCTCCGCAGATAACCTGTTCCATCCCATACAGCTCGCTCAGTCACTGTAACACCCTCTGCTCTGTCTAATCCTCCTCTTCCCCACGGTCTTCCAGGTACAACAGCGAACCTGTAAGAGAGCAGTGCGAATGGGGTGTTATAAACCACAGCTGAGGCTTGAGGCCTACCATTACCTGGGAGTCACAAATGGAGGGAACCTGAGAGAGAGCAGCACAAACCGGGAGAACATACATCCGCAACGAGGATTGAGGCCAACTGGGACTTGGAGTTGGAGAAACAGCAGAGCAGGAGCTTCGAAATCAGCACCGAATCACAGAGGGAGTGACCATGTGACAGAACAACTTGGAGCAGGAGCATGAGGCTAACTCACACCTTGGAGTTACAGAGGCAGCAAAGTGGGAGGATATAAATCAACACTGAGGATCAAGGCCTAATCGTGCCTGGGAGTCACAGTGACGGTGACCCTGTGAGGGAGCAGAGTGGAGTGGGAGCTGGAGGATTACATGTCCCTGGGAGTCACAGAGATGGTGACCCTGTGAGGGAGCAGAGTGGAGGTGGAGCTGGAAGATTACACATCCCTGGGAGTCACAGAAATGGTGAGCCTGTGAGGGAGCAGGGTGGAGTGGGAGCTGGAAGATTACACGTACCTGAGAGTAACAGAGACAACTTCCTGCTGCTGGGACCTGCCTGCACCGAGTTTGAAAGAAGTGCAAGACCCATCACAGAAAAATCTGCAAGTTCATTGGCTGATAAATACACCAGTATTAGCAACTGTCAGTTAATTGCTGTAAGTTAGCATTTTTTTAAACTTCTCAAATAAGGGTTGAGCACAGAACTAAGAGGGAGAAGTGAAATTGTGAGCCAATAATAAACTCAAAGTTTGGGAGAAGATTTGTAGCTCGGGTGCTCGTTGTTGTGGTTCTGTTTTAGGTAGATGAGAGTGTGACTGGATCGATGGTGCAGCACGAAGGGCTTCAGCTTCCTGGGACATTGGGACTGGTTCTGGGGAAGGCAGCAACTGGACAAGCTGGATGGGCTAATGTGACAGAGCTGGGACTGAATTGATTGTGGGCTGTGTGGGAGGGATTGAAAATAACTTGATGTGTGCTTAGGATCCAAAAAGGAATAGTAGAGGAGACTCCCAGGATTCTCAAAATAATGGGAGCTACAGTTGGTACTAATTTGCAACAACAAGTTAATTTGTGGAAGATGGAGTAAGAAAGGAAGCGTTAATCTGACGTACTCTGCATGACCATAAATACTCGGAATGTAGGGAGTTCCAGATGTAGATTAGTGTGTGGAAATCTGATGTACTGATCACCGAGAAATGGCTCAAGGAATGGCAGGACTGTGTGTTAAATATTGCTGGGTATAAAGGATTCCAAAATGATAGAAGGGAAGGGAAAGAATGAAGGTAGAAGTATTGGTTTAGATTAGCAAGAGTTAAGGCGTCCAAGAGAAAGAGGACCTATCCAAGGACAGAATTTGGCTGGAGCTACAGAACAAAAAGTATGCAATTAAACTGTGAGGTACAGTCTGTCTGCCAGGAACCAAAGAAATGATGGAGACAATAAATACGCAGGGTCATTTGAGAGCGATGACAATACTACAGATTAGTTATACTGAGAAACTTAATGTTTCCAGATACAGACAGAGATACTGGTGGTGAAGGATCACGAGGGTCAAGTGTTCCTGGATTACCTGGAGGAGAGCTGACTGCAGGAGGATGTATCCAACGCAAGAGAGCATGTACTATTGGATCTGGTCCTTGGGAAAGAGGTGGGGCAAGTGGATCCAGTGTCAGTAGGAACGTTTTGGGGCGCAGCAATCATTTTATTGTAAATTTCAGGATAGTGGTAGCGAATGAAATGCAATAATTGAGAGTGAGAAACATTAGTTGACAGACAGCAGTCTTCAATGGGGCAATAATGAAGCTGGGAACTTTTCAACAAGGCCAGTGAAATGGTAGCTTTAAATAGTGTGAACCAGATCAGATGGAGATGGGGCTGTAGCGTTACCACGACAGACCTGGATAATCAAACCTTTTTCCCATTTCTACAGGAAGGATAAACAGGCCAACACAGTGAAGTAGCATTGCGTATAAAGGATGGGATCAGTATTATTGTGATGCTCATCAATTTACACACTGGTCCTCCCTGCCCTCACCCCTCATCCCTGCGTATTAATCCTATCAGATATTGGTCACCTTTGCAAACTTCAGAAAATAGCACAGTTTAGAGGAGATACCTCTGTCCACTGCCTGCGTTGGACAAGATGTAACGTTGTTTTTTAAAGCCCAAGTTCTGTCTCCCCAGACAGTGTAGGACTTCAGGTGCAGATCCCGACACCTTTTTAAAATGGTTTGAGAGTTTCTGCCTCTACTCCGCTTCCATGTGTGACTCCCAGATTCCGACCATACTCTGGGTAAAATCATAACTTTCCTCATCATGTCTCTACTATTTCAACCACATACATTAAGTATTCGTCACAGGTAACTGAGCTCTCCAACAGGAACAAGGTATTCTCTCCCTTTCTATCCAGGCTCCTGACATTACGTGCACCCCAATCAAATCTCCTCTCAGGATCCTCCATTCCAATCTTTCCCCATAACTGCACTTCCACTGTCACAGGGTAACGGATCTCCCCTATTCCCTTTCCAATCCAGCCAACTTCATTTACCTGCCCACACTGACCATACTCTCATTTATTGTGTATTCCTCTCTCTTGTTGATGTCCCCAAATGCCTTGTATGCACTTCTCTGGGTTGTTTGCTCCATTCCCCTGGATCCTATAGTTTCTGTTTTTAAACAGTCTGTCATGGGATCTCTCGTCAAATCCAAGAAATTCACATGCAGTTACAGGTTAGTGCCTAAAACCGACACAGTCAGATTAATTACACACGATCTTCCTTGAACAAATCCAGACCGACTGTCCTGGAGGCCCTGGGACTTCCTCAGTGACCGTTTATCCACTGTCTCAGAATTCCAGCCGCGACCTATTCAATCAGTCCCTTGCTCTACATTAAACAAAGTTGTGGTATTAGCCGTTCTCCATGCCTCTGGCACCATCCCTGCATCCAGTGAGGATTGGATACTGTAGGTAACTATAAGGCCGGGAATTTTCCCCGGCTCCTTTTAACAGCCTGGAACATTGCGTTGCCTCTTTCTAAGGATTTGAATCTTCTGTATATTTGTCCGCTCCAAGTTTGTTGCTCCCAATATTTCATCCCTTTTTTGATCCAAACAGACAAAGGCCTAACCCACCTTATGATTGGTCAAGTCTCATTTTAATCGGGTTTTATGGAGGGTTTCTCTCCACAAGGTGAATTGCATTTTCCCATGATACCATCTCAATCTGCCTCATTAACTACCCTCCCTGCCCGCGTGGTCTTCCTCTCATCTGATACTAACACGATGATTTTTCCCCTTTGTCACAACAACTGCCCTCTGCCTGGATATCCCAGAATGCACCGGCCTCCCTGTTTCCCAGAACCATCTTTAAAAAGTCATTTTACTCTTGGATTGTGAATCTGAAACTGTCCTGGACATGGCAGAGGGGGTAAAACTGGGGCCCCACTTTGTGGCCAAGCCCCTGAGTTTCTGGTGGACGGCATGGTGCAGGAGAGGGTCATTATCTTCCTAAAGGGCTGGCAGGGGAAGCTATGACACCAGACCCTGCCAGCTTCGTCCGAGGCTGACCCCTAGGTCAGTGAGGTACCAGCCTTCTGGGTGAATACCCAGCAGTATAGGGAGGAGGTCAGTGACCTTCTCCACTCCACCAGGGTAAGTCCCACCATCTGAAATTTGTGACCTCACCCTCACTCTCTCTCTGTTACTGCACCCACCTCCCACCAAAGCTCATTTTCTCCTACTGTCAGTGAATGCCGCACCTTCTCTCAGTCTCTCTGTAATCTCTTCTCTGCCCCTCTGCCCAACTCTGCCTGGTGTCTGTGCTGCCCACTCACTCACTCACTCACTCAGGGCACCTCGACATCTTCCCGCCAGTTGTGCCAGCACTAACAGCTGTACCAACCACTTCCATTTCACTAATCCTACTTGGAAATTCTCACATTCCAGAAGGAACCATCCCACACTAGGGCACAAAGAGCTAAGAGGGATATGGAGCAGCCTAAAATTCATCTCCTCACCCCCTCACAGGGGAAGGATCCTGACCCTAACAACCACGAGAGGCTGACTGACCGTGACCAAGCTCCCGGACTGGGATTTGAGACTCCACCTGACTCACTGTGCTGGGCACCGTGACTGACCGTGTTCAAGCTCCCGGACTGAGATCTGAGACTCCCCCTGACTCACTGTGCTGGGCACCGTGACTGACCATGTCCAAGCTCCCGGACTGGGATCTGAGACACCCCCTGACTCACTGTGCTGGGGACCGTGACTGACTGTGTCCAAGCTCCCGGACTGGGATCTGAGACTCCCCCTGACTCACTGTGCTGGGCACCGTGAATGACCGTGTTCAAGCTCCCGGACTGGGATCTGAGACTCCCCCTGACTCACTGTGCTGGGCACCGTGACTGACCGTGTTCAAGCTCCCGGACTGTGGTCTGAGACACCCCCTGACTCACTGTGCTGACACCGTTACTGACCAAATCCAAGCTCCCGGACTGGGATCTGAGACTCTCCCTGACTCACTGTGCTGGGGGCACCGTGACTGACTGTGTCCAAGCTCCCGGACTGGGATCTGAGACTCCCCCTGACTCACTGTGCTGGGCACCGTGACTGACCGTGTCCAAGCTCCCGGTCTGGGATCTGAGACTCCCCCTGACTCACTGTGCTGGGCACCGTGACTGACCGTGTCCAAGCTCCCAGACTGGGGTCTGAGACACCCCCTGACTCACTGTGCTGGGCACCGTGACTGACCACGTCCGAGCTCCCGGACTGGGTTGTGAGACTCCCCCTCACTCACTGTGCTGGGCACCGTGACTGACCGTGTCCGAGCTCCCGGACTGGGATCTGAGACTCCCCCTGACGCACTGTGCTGGGCACCATGACTGACCACGTCCAAGCTCCCGGACTGTGGTCTGAGACACCCCCTGACTCACTGTGCTGGGCACCGTGACTGACCACGTCCAAGCTCCCGGTCTGGGATCTGAGACTCCACCTGACTCACTGTGCTGGGCACCGTGACTGACCATGACCAAGCTCCCAGACTGGGATCTGAGACTCCCCCTGACTCACTGTACTGGGCACCGTGACTGACCGTGTCCAAGCTCCCGGACTGGTATCTGAGACTCCGCCTGACTCACTGTGCTGGGCACCGTGACTGACCGTGTCCAAACTCGCGGACTGGTATCTGAGACACCCCCCGACTTACTGTGCTGAGCACCGTAACTGACCACGTCCAAGCTCCCAGACTGGGATCTGAGACACCCCCTGACTCACTGTGGTGGGCACCGTGACTGACCACGTCCAAGGTCCCGGACTGGGATCTGAGACACCCCCTGACTCACTGCGCTGGGCACCGTGACTGACCACGTCCAAGCTCCCAGACTGGGATCTGAGATCTAAGACTTCCCCTAACTCACTGCGCTGGGCACCGTGACTGACTGTTTCCAAGCTCCCAGACTGGGATCTGAGACTCCCCCTGACTCACTGTGCTTGGCACCATGACTGACTGTGGACAATGATATCAAGCTCCCTGGGTTTGTGTCTTTGCTAAACATCAAGACAACACAGCAGATGGTTCAGCCTAGTAGATGTAGCTGAGGAGAAACGCTGCTAAATGCAGTGTAAGGCAAGGCAATAATTCTGTGAGCATTCAAGTCAGTTTAAAGTGAATGTGTACAAACATGGATTGGGCAGCCCATGAGTGGAGTGGGTGTCCCTGAGCACAGTGTCCTTGCAGCAGGATTGTGTGCGTACAAACACGGAGTGAGCAGCCCAAAGGGACAGCCCATGAGCTGGGTGTGTGTCTCTGAGCACAGTGCCCTTGTAGCAGCATTGCAATGAGAGTAGTCAGTGCAGCCTGAGCTGCAGCATTGAAGTATAGAAGCGTACTGTCAGTGGGTCGGAGATGTGCTGGGATGGCATGGTGAAGTTGGCATGTGTCAGATGATAGCATTGGTGGGTGTGGAGGACATGTAGCTTCTGTCAGTGCAGTGTCCCCGGAGACGTTGGTGTCCAAGACAGAAGTCTGCAGGAGCGAGGGTCAAGGTGGCTTCACCAGGTACCAGCTCTGACATTCATGTAAAATTCTCAATATTCAGTTTCCCCACATTGGGAAACGATCTAAAGCTGCAAGATGATGAGGGGAGGGATCCACAATAATGTGCCTTTTGATAATCAGTAATCATTCAGTGAGCATCTCGCCACTCCCGTGCTCAAATCTTGTCTTAAAGAACAGTCCAGCACAGGAACAGGACCTTTAGCCCAGCAAGCCCGCATTGACACGGGATGACCTTCTAAAGTTAAAACAAAAGTTTTTGCTGCAATACCTTCTATGTCATTCTATTCCCTACTTACTCATACTTGTGCCAAGATCCCTCTGAAACCTTGCTATATTGGCTTCTTCCCCTCTATCAGAGCATTCCAGGCACTTTCACCTTCTGTCTGGAACAGCAGAAAAAAACTTACCTGTCACATCTCCTGAACTTTCTCCCTTTTACCTAAAACCTATGGTCCTGAGTAGTTGATATTTCTACTCTGGGTGGGTAGTGGGGGAAGCCTCTAGCTGTCCTTCTATCTATGCCTCTGATAATTTTGTAAATATCTATCAGGTAGTCCCATCGTCAATGATGCCCAGGTGCAAATAAACCATGTTTGTTCAATTTCTCCTTTTGGCTAATGCCATCCAAACCAGACAACACTCTGGTAAAACTTTTCCATACCCTCTCCAACACTTCAGCATCATGTGGCAACCAGTACTGAACACATAATTCTAAATGTAACTCAAACTAAGTTTCTCTACAGCTGCAATATGACCTGCTAATTTTCATACTGCATGCTCGGATGCATGTCTGCAAGTTTGCCGTCAGTCTTCTTGATCACCCTATCCACCCGTGTTACCACTTTCAGGGAACTGTGGAGCTGTACACCAAGATCCCTTCGGATGTTGATGCAATCACTAGTTTTTCCATCCACTTTATACTTCTCTCCTGCATTAGACCTTCTAAAACAGATCACATCGCAACTGCCCAGATAAAGTTACATCAGTGTTTTCTCTGTCCAAGTCTGCAGCTGACCTACATCCTGCTGTATTATCTGGCAATCATCCTCACAATCTGCAACTCCACCAATCTATTTACAGATCTCCGGTTACAAAAACACTGTTCCACCACAACTCTGCCTTCTATGACCAAGCAGTTCTCTATCCATCTTACTAACTGACCGCTGATCCCATTTCACTTCACCTTCTGTATGAGCCTGCCATAAGGAAACATATCAAAGGCCTTGCTAAGGTCCAAACGGCCAACATCCAGCCCCATGCCCTCATCAATCAATTTTGTCACTTCCTCAAAACATTCAATTAAGTTTGTGAGACATGACCCTCCCCACACAACTGTGTTGCCTGTTGCTAGTAAGTCCATACTAGAGTACTGTTGGAGCTGCACTCATTTAGAAAATTGATTATTCCATCATATTCCTGACTTGAACCTTGCAGAGTAGATTAGATTCCCTACAGTATGGAAACAGGCCCTTTGGCCTAACCAGTCCACATCAACCCTGTGAAGAGTAATCCACGGACACGCAATTCCCTCTGACTAAAACACTTAAAAAAATTAGCATGGCCAATTCACCTGGCCTGTGGGAGGAAACCCATGCAGACACAGGGGGGAATGTGCAAACTCCACACAGATGGTCGCCCAAGGCCAGAATCGAACCCAGGACCTTGGCGCTGTGAGCCACCATGCCACACTTGATGGTTCCCGCAGAGTGGGACATATGATGGGCCGTGATGGTTACTGTACAGTGGGAGGTATGTTAGGCCGTGATGGTTACTGTACAGTGGGAGGTATGTTAGGCCGTGATGGTTACTGTACAGGGGGAGGTCTGTCTGGCTGTGAGGTTGAAGAGTGAATGAGCTGTACAGAGTGTGATTCTGCTGCTGCCGATGGCCCTCTGCACCTCATGGCTGCATCATCATTAATTATTCAATCTGTTTACAGTCTGTCTCACTCAGTACTCAAGGGGCGGCATATCATGGTGAGGAGGGTCTGCAAAATGTGAAGGTAGCCCTTGCTCCCCATTGTGGAGTGACCATTCTTACTGATATTTGAAATGGAGAGGTGTATCTGCAGCAGGCAGATCGGTGACGATGTGGTCAATTATATGTTTCCCTTTTATTGATTCCACCATAATCTGACACAGAGCAGTCTAGCAGCCAGAGGATCCAGGATCAATGCTGAGCACTATCATTAGATTGGATTCCATACAGTATGGGTACAGGCCCTTCGGCCCAACCAGTCCACACTGACCTTCCGAAGAGCAACACACGCCTCTCTGACTATGCATGAACACTTTGGGCAGTTTACCATGACCAATTCTCCAGAGCTGCACATCTTTGGACTGTGGGAGGAAACCCACGCAGACACAAGGAGAATGTGCAAACTCCACACAGGCAGTTGCCTGAGGTTGGAATCAAAGCTGGGACCCTGGTGCTATAAGGCAGCAGTGCTAACCACTGAGCCACCATTCCACCCTATATACCAAGGAGCTGTCCCCGTCTGCCTGGCTGTGTCCTGTCAGTGGGACAGAACCTACCAGCGAGGGTGGTGATGTTGCCTGGGACATAGTCCTGTTCACAGAATCCTGCTTTACAGACAATATCTGACAGTTGCTTGATTAGTTCATGGGAAATATATAACAGGTCACTTTCACATTTTCTTTAATGAAGAGCTAATATCAGTTTATTTCTTGCATATTTTAAAATAAACCAAAGATCATTATTTTTCAGTTGAGAATTGTTGATGTGAACAGTAATTGACTTACCAGAGCGCACAGCTAACTATTACACAATTCAGGGACTGTAGTAAACAGCCGATTCATGTTCAGATCAGTGAACACACCATCTTGCAGTCAGCAAAGCTGTTGAAAATGACTTTTAGGAAAAGCCTGAATTCAGACACAGTGTTATTGGGCCTCACCACGACCTCCAAAACACTGGCCATCTCCAAAATCTGTCCAGAGAGCTTCCAAAATGGAGCTGGGCAGTTTCGCACACAATCCCTCACAATAGACTGGTTAGAGACATACCTGAACAACGGGGAGATGTGTGTGAGGCAGACTGGTCAATGGACTTGCACATGGTGCTGGTCCAGATGCAGTTCAATATTTATAACAACGACCTGTAAACATCCATGTCTTGCAAGTATATCTTTTCTGTGTGCCACGTAAACTCTGTAATTCAGCACCTTGGACCTGATCCTGAATGAAGGTGTTATAAAGGTGATGGGCTCCTGCAGCACATGGCATCTTACATTGAATCCTTCATAAACCATATCCAGTGTATGTTAGCTCCACAATGTCAGTATCCAAACAGAATTGTACAGCTCTATTGATGGCCAGCATCATCCCAGCCCAACGACCTTGTGTGTGACTTAAGCTGGAAATCTATGTGTAAATGTTTGCAGCATTGTTTTAACCATTAACAGCCATTAAGTAAAGTCTCTTTACTGAAGTTCCGATATCCTTTCTAATACCAACTTTTAGATTGTCCAATAAGCACAAAATTCACCCATTTATTCAGTACACTGTTATAACAACAATATGATGTAAACTCACAGTAAATAGCATTGAAATGATGAGGCTCATTGCCACATCCAAGACCATATTGTTATTAAGTACAAGGACTTTGAAAATACACAATTATTTTCCCTTGTATTAATATTGTATTAATATCCCTTCAGCTGTTCACAAAAAGCAATGTACTGTCTGGACCAAGCAGCCTGAGCTCACAAAACCCAAAACCGTGTCCAGCATTGAACAGGTCTAGACAATACTGTTATGTTAATCTATTCATGAAATGTGATTTGGACGGCATTTATTGATCGATAGGGAACTTGAAACAGTGACACTGAAGGATCGGCAATATACTTCCCAATCAGGATGGTAGATGGCTTGGGACAGAAGCGAACACGGTGGAGGTCCCGTGTATCTGCTTCCCTTGTCCTTCTCGATGGTCGGGGGTTCAGAGGTCCGTTGTAAGGAGCCTTGGTAAATTTCTGCAGAGCACCGTGTAGATGGCAGGTATTGCTGCTGCTGAGCGTCAGTGGAAGAGGGGTGAAGCTGCACTCACACAGGCAAATGGAAGTATTTAATCACACACATATTCAACATGTGTCTTAGCAATAGGGGGCAGGCTTTCGGAAATTTTGAGGTGAGTTATTCTTGCAGAATTTCGAGCCCGTGACATATTCTTGTAGCTAAAGAATTTATATGCGTCAAAAAGTGGTGCTGGAAAAGTAAAACAGGTCAGGCAGCATCTGAAGTACAGGAGAAGTCAATATTTTAGCATAAGCCCTTCACAGGAATGGGTAATGAAATCATATGGTCAGTCCAGTTCAGGTTAACAATAATCCCCACGATATTGTTTGGTGTGTGGTCAGTTATGGTGGTGGCATTGAACGTTAGAGGGTGTGTCTCAATTTTCCATTGATATAAGTAATCGTCTGGCACATGTGTAATGGAAATGGGATTGTCACTGTTAAGCACAAACCTGCATGTTTCCAGGTTCTGTTACATTTGGACAAGGACTACTTCAGTATCTGAGTAAATCATGAATGGTGTTGAATACTGTCCAATCATTGGCAAACATCCCCACTTGTGATATTACAGTCATTTATGAAGCAGCTGAAAATTATAGGGACGAGGGCAGAGAGCACTCTTGTAGCTCACTGATGCTGTCCCTCTCTCTGAGCTAGGAAGCATGCTTCTAGTTCCACCTGCTCCAGAGGTGTTTTCCAACATATCTGAATTTAAAAATATTTCAATATCTACCACACAGAGCTGTTTGAGGATTTAGTTAGCTCAATCAGTTGGATGGCTGGTTTGTAATGCAGATTAATGCCAACAGTGTGGGTTCAATTCCTGGGGTGACTAAAGGACTGTCCTACTCAATCTCTCCCTTACTTGAGGTATGATAACTGTCCAGTTAAACTACCGCCAGTTGTCTCTATCATCCTGTAGGAGTATGGTGTCCTACCTTTACATTTCTGATCTACAGGCTTACCCAGAAACCCCGTCCCTGGGGAACTGCGGTGAAGCTGAGATGGCTGCTCTCCACCAACCCCAGCCACCTTCCTTTGTACCAGGTGTAACTTCTACCAGTGCAGACGATTCCTGTTTGCGGTTAATCCTGGATACGACATTTGGTCAAATGCAGTTATGATCGTGTAAAAAGTGCAGTAACTGTCACCTCACCTCTCGAATTCAGACATGTTCTCTTGTTGTACATCATTAAACCAAGGCTTCAATGAGCCCAAGGGATGAGAGCCCAAACTGAGCTTTAGTGACCAGGTTAGTACTGAGGAAGTGCTGCTTGATCCCACTGTAGATGACATCTGCCATCCCTTTATTAATGACAAGGATTAGAGCAATGGGGTAGTCACTGATTGTCTAATGTTTTGTCTGTGTGTGTACAGAACACACCCGAATAGTTTCCCACATTGTCAGGTAGGTCCCAGTGCTGTATCCCAGCAGGAACAGCTGGAATGGAATGTTATCATAGCCCATAGACTTTGCATTCTCCAATCCTTCCAGCTGTTTGTAAATACCACACAAAGTGAGTCGGATTAGCTGAAGACTGCCATCTGGAGGAGACTAAAATAGATCATCCCATCGATATTTCTGTCTGAACATTGTTGTGCAAGTTTCAGCCTTAGATTTCTATTGTTGTGCTAAGCCCTTCCATCATTCAGGAAGGTGGTATTGGTGGATTCTTCTCCTCCAGTGTGTTGTGTGATTGTCCACCACCACCAATCACCCGGATTGTAGAGACTAGGTCTGATTCACTGGTTACATGTGTGTCTCATTTGCTGTTTATACCATGTGATGAGTAAGTGGCCCAATTTAGTAACTTCATCTCATTCTGAGGTGTATTTGGTGCTACTATAGTCAGGCCTTCCTGTTTTCTCCATTTATCAAGGGTGTATCCCTGGCTTGACGGCCAGGATAAAGTGAAGTATATGCCAGGCAGTGATCGTGAAATTTTTCTGGAGTACAATTCTGCTGCTGTTGGTAATGACCCGAACCACCTCACACAGGCCAGTGCAAAATTCCAAACTCTATTCGAAATCTGCCCTGTTTAGCACAGTGATGGTGTCACATATACACAGGGGGTCTTCACAATGTAAAAGTGGAAAATGTCTCCATAAATACTGTGTGCGGTAGTTCACCGTTCCCAATACGGTCATTGAACAATGTGTCTGCAGCCGGGAGGTTGGTGATGGTGAGGTCAAGGATGTTTCTCCCTATCAGTCGTTCCCCCTGACCCGGTGCAGACGCAGTGAAGCAGTTGTGTCCTTTTGAACTCGACCACCTCTATCAGCAACGCTGCTGCTGAGCTCCTCTTGGTGGTGGTTTTGAAATGGCCCACACAGTATACATCCGCCAGCTCTGTCAGTCTCTGTGCTTGCTTCCTCCAAGTTTGTTCAATGTAGAGGGACACTGAGGCAGGGGAGTCAGCAGGAGGTTTCCGTGTCAGTGTTTGATCTGACACAGTGAGGCTGAGGGAGGGGAGTCAGCAGGAGGTTTCTGTGTCAGTGTTTGATCTGACACCGTGAGGCTGAGGGATGGGAGTCATCAGGAGGTTTCTGTGTCAGTGTTTGATCTGACACCGTGAGGCTGAGGGGGTGGGGGGGTCAGCAGGAGGTTTCTGTGTCAGTGTTTGATCTGACACCATGAGGCTGAGAGAGGGGAGTAAATAGGAGGTTTCCATGTCAGTGTTTGATCTGACACCGTGAGGCTGAGAGAAGGGAGTCAGCAGGTGGTTTCTGTCTCAGTGTTTGATCTGACACAACGATCTTCAAACCTCCTCAAAACCTACCCCCTTCACTATCTCTCTTTCCTTCCCCAAACCCTACGTTCCTCTCCATCTCTATAATCTCCTCCAAACCTTCCACCTATCCCATCTATATAACTTCCTCCAGCCCCTACTGCCTTTGCTATCTCTATAACACCCTCCATGCACTATACCCCTTTTATATCTCTCTAACTTCCTTCAAACCCAACACCCCTCCCTATCTCCTTAACCCCTTCCTAGCTCTCTAAAGTCCTCCAATCACTACTCCCTTCCCTATCTCTTCAACCTACTCTAGCCCCTGCACCACACTCTATTTCCTTAACCCATTCTAAACCCTGCTCTCCTCCCTATCTTTCTGAACCCTCTAAAACCTATACTTCTCCCTACTTACTCAACCCCACCAAACCCTTTCCCTATCTATCTAATCACATCCAATCCCTACACCCTTCCCTATCTCACTAACCTATTCCAAACCCTATGCTACTCCGTATCTCTCTCAAACCCTGCACGCCTCAATATCTCTCTAACCCCTCCAAACCTACACATTTCCCTATCCGTCTAACCCCCTCCAATCTGTAACCCTTCTCTATCTCTCCAACCTCCTTCAAACCCTATACTACTCCACAACTCTCTCAAACCCTGCACGCCTCCCTATCCCTCTAATCCACTCCAAACCCTACATCCCTCACTATATCTCTAAGCCCCTCCCAAATCATATACTACTCCCTATCTCTCTCAACCCGCTCATACTACCGCTAATGTTTTATCACGCCTCATATTTACGCTTCTACTTCCGTTTTAAGTTTAGCCTTACACATATGGTAGTTGCCTCCATCGACCTGCTCATTTTGTACCTGCTTTAAGCTTCTCTTTCTGATTTAATTCCCTTTTTACTGCAGCAACTGACTCTATAATGACTAATAATGCATCACCACCTTCTCCTTTACCCGTCTCCTGTGCTGCCTATAGTTCTTGCACCGCAGAATTTTGAGTTGTCAGCCCTGACCTCCCTCAAGCACATCTCTGTAATGGCAAAAATGTCACAATTCCACGTGTCACCGCGTTCCCTAATCACATCTGTCTGTCCGATAACATACCCAACATTAAGGGAAAGCACATCCACCCTGGAATATATCACCTGGAATACTCAGTACCTCGGAGTTCTTCAGTCATTGACTGCTCGTTATCAACCTGCCTAATTCATGAACCAAAACTGTAACTCTGGGACTGAATGAATATTTGTTGAATAGTAATTTCGTTTTCAGTAAATGTATTCATCAAATGCAACTTTCCAGAACTGAACGGTCAGCTCTAAATACAGCGAGTTTCTGCTGATTAATTGCCTGCTTAGTGTGCAGAGGGGACAGCCCTTTGTAATGGAGAAAGTGAGACCTGGAGATGCTGGGGATCAGAGTCGAAAAGTGTGGCGCTGGAAAAGCACAACATAGCAGGTGACATTTGAGGAGCAGGAGAGTCAAAGCTTTGGGCATCAGCCTTTCATCGGGAAGGCATTGGTGCCTTCCCATGTTTTCCATTCCATGATTAACAGGTTATAGGGAACCATATGTGTTCAGGAAAGCAGCACTGTATAGAGCCCTGAAATGGAAAGCAGTCAATCAGATAGTTGGACAGTGAGGAGACATGGTGAGGTGAAGGACAGACTGATTGCAATACAAACATAGGGATAGATAAATCTCCTAGGCCAGCCGGGATCCACCCTGGCTTACTACAGGAAGAGAGCGAAGAGATTACTGCACCTTTGGAGATGATCTTTGCGTCCTCATTCTCCATTGGAGTAGTGCCAGATGATTGGAGGGAGGCAAATGTTACTCCCTTGTTCAGGAAATGTAATAAAGTTAATCCAGAGAATTACAGACCTGTCAGTTTACATCAGCATTGGGCAAAGGTTTGGAGAGGATTCTGAGAGACAGAATTTATGATTACTTGTAAATCATAGTTTGGTTAGAAATAGTCAGCATGGCTTTGTGAGGGGCAGGTCATGCCTCACAAACCTTACTGAATTCTTTGAGGATGGGATCAAACACATTGAAGAAGCGAGAGTAGTGGACGTGGAGTACATGGTTTTTAACCAGGCGTTTGGTAAATTTCCCCATGGTAGGTTCATTCAGAGGGTAAGGACGCATCAGATACAGGGAAACCGGCCTGTCTTGATGCAGAATGGACTGGCCCATAGAAGACAGAGGGGGATGGTAAATGGCAAGTATTCTGTCTGGTGCTCGGTGACCATTGGTGATCCATTAGGATCGGTTCTGGGGCCTCTGCTGTTTGTGATATTTATAAATCACTTCGAAGAGGATGAGGGAAGGTGGATTAGTAAGTTTTTCAAATTAACAAAGTATGGTGTAATTGTGGGTAGTGTGGAGGGCTATTGTAGTTTGCACAGGACATTGACAGGATGCTGAACTGGGCTGATAAGAGACAGTTCGAGTTCAACCTGGAAAATTGTGAAGCGATTCAGTTTGGAAGGTCAAATTTGAATGCATAAAACACGTTTAATTGTAGGATTCATACATTGTGGAGTAACAGTGGGATCTGATGATCCATGTCATAGCTCCCACAAAGTTGCCACCTAGGTTGATAAGGTTCTTATGAAGCCAGATGATGTTTTCATTAGCATGGGGGTTGAGTTTAAGCAGTGAGGTTATGCTGCAGCTCTATGGAACCCTGGTGAGATCACACTTAGAATGTTGCGTTCCGTACTGGTCGCCTCATTATATGAAAGATGTGGAAGCATTGGTGAGTGTACTGAGGAAATTTATCAGGACGCTGCTTGGACTGGAGGGCAGGTCTTGCAAAGAAAATTCAGGGAACTACGTTTTTTTCTCATTGGAACGGAAAAGAATGGAACATGACTTGATAGAGGTGGACAAGATGATTAGAGGCATAGATAGAGTGGATAGCCAGAAACTTTCACCCAGGACGGAAATGGCTATGATGAGGGGGCACGATTTTAAGGTAATTGGAGGAATATTTATGGGAGATGTCCGAGATAGGTTCTTTATACAGAGAGTGTGGGTGTGTGGATAGGCACATGAGTAATCGTATAATGAAAGGTATGTAGGTTAGTCTGATCTTAGAACAGGATAAAATGTCGGCAGGACGTCAAGGGCTGAAGGGCCTGTACTATGATTCCTGTTTCACCAAGCTTGTAGGTTCTCATCAATTCTTGAGTGTTTGAGGGAGTGATGTGGGTGAGATCAGGAACCTTTGACGAGGTGTTAGGTCAAAACTTACATTTACGTTGTGCATTGTTACAGTCACCTGAGTGCCAATACAATATGTGTAGGTCACCACACACCAAACAGAATCCGCCAAGTTCAGTTATTAACGTGCTTCTTGGCCTGCTGTTTGCTGCTGTTTTCTTCAGATATATTCTGTTTGGTGAACCGTGTATTAATCTCTGGCCATCCACAGAGATGTAAAATTTCATTTTGATGCTGGTGATAATGAAGGTGACAGTTATTGGGTATGGTTTCAGAGGTTTCTTTGTGAGACTCAAGATAATGCATCAGACTGTCAAATTTTTAACTTCTTTTCTCAGCATCCGGTCCAGGGTGCAGATTTATAGAGTCTGGGAGGCAGGCCAGGTGTCAGCACCATCAGTAAGTTGTGTGGTGTGATTCTGACACTGCATGTCGACACATCTGCCCACTGGGCCAAGCTCTGACTGAAGATGGTTTTTTAAAACCTGGTTGCTGGTCAGCCATTGATATCTAATTTGGACATTATTTGTCCCTACACTGAGACCTGTAATAGTCTGTTAGCGAGCTCCCACCTTTCCCAGGGTGGATTCCAAATTATTTGTTGTGAAGAAATGTTTGACTGACTGCCCTGACCCAGGTTAGAAACTATTTGCACAGATTTAGGAGCAGGTCAGTGTGTCACTCAGCATCACATGCAACTGTGAATTCCAGTAACACTGTAAAAGATTCCAAATCTTTTGGAAGCCATTTTTAGCGTAGCTCATTGCAAGGTGTTGAGTTTACTGACCCGAACAATAATTAACTGTTAGCTATGTTTCGTGAATTGGGCAAAAATGAGATACGAAGTATGATTATTCAACTGAACTATAATCTCTGAAAACAATTAGGTCGATTCTATATTTATGGGAGTAAAGTATATACTCCTATAAATTTTTTGTAACGCAAAAATAAAGAATGCACATTTTATTTTACTTAGAATAAAGAAAATGGTACCTAACTGTTATGATCAGAACTATACATTCAATGTCAGGATTCAAAACAATGCATTGCCACTCCAACATTTTGAAAATGGTTGGCTTCTGAATGATTACATGTTCAGAGTGAGTAAACGATAGAACAATCAAATGGAATTAGCATTCTTATACATTTATATATAATCAATTAGTTAAATTTCTCAGTGACATGTATGAGCTTCAGCTAATAGCCAGCAATTTAGAAATAGCAATAATTAAACATGCACTGTGAATGATTACATTATTAAATTTTAGTGAACAATAATTTGAAAACTTCCGATTTTTAGAAAGAATGCTACTTAATATGGAATGTGGACAGTGAAAAAAAAGGACATATTTTGGTGTGAGGGAAAAGTCAGACCTTTTCAAAGAGATTTGTGCCAAAGCAATGATATACTTGTTTTCGTTATCAGAACATAACATTTAAAATATTCATGTTCTGAGAAATAAATAGACTACATAATGAGACTGACCTTGCAATACTTGCATTTTAAATGTTTATCCTGCAACAAATGATCAGATATTTGCGAGCACTTAAAACGGGAAATAATCTGATACTGACTTTTATTTGCATCAGACACATGATAGAGTACAAGCCTTTAAAGTACAGGAGGAGGCCATTGGCCACTGTGTGTGCACCAGCTCCAGTAATGTTTCCCAAGCACCTTCCATTTGCCAGCCCTATCTCTGTAGCCCATTAAATTTATAATTTACAAATATATATCCAATTCTTTATTGAATCGTCATCTACAACTCTCCCAGGCAGTCTAATCCAAATCCTAAGAAATCTCTCAATAAAGAAATATTTATGTATCTCAGTCCCAGCTCTTTTGCTGACCATATTGAAATTAGAACTCCTTGATGCTGTAATGCCAACTAACAGAAACAGAGTTTTCCTGTTTTACTCTGCAACTTTCTTCATCCTTTATAAGTTCACATCTTTGTCTGTTCTGCTCCAGGAAGAATAAGCCTTGCAAGAACTGTAACAAACACTACGTCGGAAAAACAGGCAGAAAACGAGCCACCTGGATGCATGAACAACAACTAACCAGAAAAAGACATGACCCACTCTCACTAGATCCTTACATACAGATGCGGAAGTATATCATTTTGACTGGGTCTGCACATCCATCTAGGACCAGCCAAAGAAAGACACGCACGAGAATTCCTAGAAGCATGGCAATCCAACCGGAACTCTATCAACAAACACATCGATTTTGATTCAATTGACTCTCTGAGGAAAAGGACCAGGCATGAAATCACCAATACTGGAAATTACATCACTGACGCAAGGAAACCTAAACACTTAAATAGCAAGTGGGACATAAAACTAACATTTCACCGGAGTCTCACTGATAATGTTCACTAGGATAGTGATGAACCATCGGAAAATGAACTCTCCGACTCAAACTGACATCCAGAAGAAATGCAGTTTCTCTCGTCCTTTCTTCAACTAAATCCTTCATTCCAGCTTTCATTCTGATTATTTATAAAGTTATTGGTATTCTTCTGCAAAGTAATATGGAGTCTGTCTGATTGTGTGTGTGAGTGCGTGTGTGTGTGAGAGAGAGAGACAGAACAATCCTCTGTTATCTCTGAATTACTCCCCGTGCCAAATGGAAAAGAGGTAAGGATTAGGACGGCGGTATAGTTTAACATGTTGTTAAAAAGCTAGTTCAGGGTTGATGGTTTCAGAATTTTGGATTATTGGGAATTCTTCCAGGACAGGTGGGACTTGTACAAAAAAGACAGAATGCATCTTAACTGGAGGAGCAACAACATCCTTTTGGGGAGCTTTGCTTGTGCATGTCGAATGGATTTAAACTAATAAACCAGGAGTTTGGTATCAACGCAGCGGGTCAGAAACTGAGTAGATGGTCGAGATCAATAGCACATCAGGCATGGCCAGTCTAATGACCATGCTGAGGGAAGGAATCATATCAGGTCACATTGTGAGATGGAAGTTGGAATAAATGATAGAGATGAGGCTCAGGTTTATCAGCGATTAACAAATGAGGATGGAGAGTGTGGGGGATGTGAGGGATTGAGGTGTGAGAGATCAGGAAGACAGTGCACAAGAAAATATTAAAGGGTAAATATTGACGGGATGGAGTGGGGTGGGGAATTCTGTGATAAATAACTGGCAGCAAAACACATGAAAACTTGCTTTTTATCAAAGTGAATATCTGGGAAGTAATTTATTATGCTTCAGAGAAATAGCACCCTCATAGCTAGAAGTCTGCATTGTATTGAAGGAAAATCTGTGTCCATGACATTGCTGTAGCTATAATAATGGTGGTAAACAGCTGGAAAAATGCTCGTGCTGTTGTTAGACAATGCTTGCACTGAGCATGTGAATTACCCTGGATGTTCCCAGAGATGGCTTGGATGCTGTAGGTGGAGAAAGGGCTGAAACTCCATGAGATTATTCTGGTTTGTGATCTCGCGACTTACTGAGTCTAGTCAAAGGAACAAACCAGTAACTGCCATTGCTTATAGCTTCAGAATATATCAGAGCATTCATGGCTGCCAACGCATAGAATCATGAAACGAATTAAAGGCCTATCACATCTGTGCCAGCAAGTGCACATCCAAAGGCTTTGTAAATGTTTGTGAGGTTACCTCCCTCAACGACCCTCCTAGACAATGCATTCCAGATTCATACCACCCTCTCATGACGAAACACATTTCACAAATCCTCTCTCAAATTCCTGCCTTTCACTTCAAAAATGTGTTCCTTTGTTTTTGACCCTTTGACTAAGAGAAACGGCTTCTGTTTATTCATCTTTTCCATACCCCTATACTCCAGTATACCTGTAGCAGGTTCCCTCCTCAACCTTCCCTGCTGCAAAGAAAAAACGAGCAAATGTAGCCCTCCCCATTCCTAGTTCGAGTACTCACTTGTCTTATTACTTCTGACATGCATCATCCCACATTTATTAGTGTTACATTTCATTGGCCATTGATCTGGCGATCTGAATAATCTATTTATATTCTCTTGATTGTGAGCCACTCAGCTCAGCTCTGTGTCATCCACAACATTGGTCAGCATTCCACTTCACCACACCCCCCACCCCCCATTTTCCACATGCTCACCATCGTCATTTATGAATATCACAAACAAACCGTGGTTTAATTCCTGTTTCCCAGATGTTATTCAGAGGAAGATTTGAGAATTCCAGTCTCTGTTTTTTTCTTATTTTGGTCAATTTACAGAGTGATTTGGTTAACATTTTTTATGAGGAATCCAGAAATAACAGTTTTGACACAGAGTTGAATTCATCTTTTGAACTTTGCATGTTTTATTCATAAAGCTTGTAAATTATTTAGGATGAACTAGGTTTTGGCATCTTGCGCTGAAACATTAACCTTTTGGAGGCACTGCAATAGCCAGAGCTGGAGACATTTTTCATCTGCAGGATGGACACAAACTAATTCATTGTTTGTTTAAATCAGCTAGTGTGATGAGGATAAATACTCAATTAAATTCTATGTTATGGACAAACTGAAGGAGATCAAATCATATTCTCATGTCTACCTTGAATTGGAAGCAAATACATACTGTAAAGAAAAATCAAAAATGTTGAAACACCACACAAGACAAGAAAAAAAAATCCTCTGCACTTGATACAGAAAGATAGAGTACATGTATCATCTTAACAAGAATCAAGTGATAGAAAAGAAAGAACATGAAATCTTTTCTTAATTTTGAATGGAAACCTGATCTCGATTTTCCTGAACAGTGATGTTTTCGCATCCAATCCCGCTTCCCCAAAAACAAGATTTTCCTTGTCACTAAAACTTCATCCATCATTCTTCCTCCTTCGTCCTACTCTTTCCTCACACTCCTACTTCCCTTGCACTACCCCTTCTGCTGCTACATGCTCTTCCACTGATGACTTCCCTTTACACCCTCCTTCTGTCACTCCCACCGTAAGTTACACCAATTCCCCAATTACTCCCACTTCATCTGACCATCGCATTCCCTTTTTGCTTTCCAACTGAGATGATGGGAGCCGCTGGCTTCTGTTCTGCTATTGATCATCAGCAAATGTTGAGATTGAGATGATCAATGTCCAATCGCAACAGACAATATTGTGTGTCTGTTACTGTCTGATGCACTGTGAACATGATTGTTTTGTTCCCCAAGTTCCAGAGTGGAGTGTCTTTCTGTCTCTGTGTCACAGTGCACAACCAAACAGTCTCATCACAAATAGGATGAACCTTTCCTCAAAATCAGAAGTCCATGCATCAGTTTTCCCTTAAACATTTTGAGTACAGTGAGCACATTGTTCAAACAAGCCGTTTTTTACACTTTTGCTTTATATTATTTTAACGGTTTACCTCTTTTGAGGTGAGATCAGAGTAACGTCCCTCGCATCAAAGTAATATTTGATACATGTGGCATCACGGACCCTGAGTAAACAGGGGTCAATGGGAATCGGAGGAAATTCTGTCCTGGTAATTTCCTCACTGAACAATGACACCTTCCCCAGAGCTTTTGAGAATGACAAATAAACTCTGCCCTTGATAATACCTGCCAAAGCCATGGATGACTTTGTCCTGTTGATAACATCAACGTTTATTATGTTTTCAGTTTTGTCTAAAATCTCAGAAAAGTAAGGCTTTGCTGATTGAGTGTCACTCCAATGAAATCAGGGCATTACAATAAGATTACGTTCATTTTCATTCAGTTAATTCCTGAGGGCTGATCATGTGATTGCAGTGCCAGTGATATCAACATTTTATCTGTGCAAAAGCATCACATCTCATTGGCTCAAGGCTGCACCACTCCCCAATTCTATTTCTTTCTCCGGCTCATTCGCCATGCTCATCAGATATATGAGGCACACATATGATGCAAGAACACAGAGATGTCTATGACCCCTTGGAACCTGTCTCCCCACCCGTGCCCTGCACTCTGACTGCATCCCCTCCCCCAAATGCACCTCCTGTCGTACCTTCACCCTCCCTTCTACCCTTCCACACTCTGATGTTGAATGTTCTGTACTTAACAATGATCTCAGCGTTATCCCAATGTACCCCGAATTTAATGAATTTCGGGTACGGCATGACGTTGAACGCTTCTCCCACCATCTTCTCCTCGGTGCCCATTTCTTTGGGCAAACATTCTGTTCCCTGTTCCACAGACTCTTCGCCTAGCTCCAATACTCTTCCTCCACCTGGACCTCTCACTCTGCTGTTTGCTTGAACTCAATCTGTTCATTGAGAATGTTCGATGTGACATTGATTGTCGTAATTTCTCTGCATCCCCTCACCCAATCCAACAAATCACCCTCTGAACAGGCTGTACGCCGTGTGCTTTGAACCAAATCTGACTTTGTTATTCAGCCTGTGCTGGTAAGGGTGATGCTGCTGTAGTCTGGTGGACTGACCTCTACATTGCAGAGACTGAGGGCCAGCTCTCAGTTATCTCCTCATATCACCTGCTGGACCCAATCATGACCCGACCATGGCACATCAGGCCATTGTATCAACTATGATAATTGACCACATTTCATCTGGTCATTCACACCCTACTTGCCCCCACCTAACGGTCCCCAAGCTGATGGTCCTCTGATAGCAGAGCTCACTTCTATCTCCTCCTGAAAATCCACAAACAGAACTGCCCGGGCAGACCCATTGCTTCAGCCTACTCCTGCCACATAGAGGGGGTGCATGGATACACACGTGGGCTCCAGTCATACCTGTTTCTTCAAGGGGTACATAGACAATTCCCTGTTCCACTTCTATTCCTGACCCATCCACAACACTTTCTCCAATGCATATATTATATCATCGATTCTGCTTCTCTCTCTTGCCCTGAATTTAAAAAAAAACCCATCGATTTCACTTCCAATTTGCATGCCTCCTTCACTTTCACCTAGTCTTTCTCTGACTCATCACTTCCTTTCCACGGAATCTCTGTTTCCATTTCTGGGGATCGACTGGCCAATAATATCCAGTATTAACCAACTGACTCCCACAGCTACCTGGAGTATACACCCTCACAACCTGTTTCTTGCTAATATTCCGTTCCATTCCACCAGTTTTTCTGTCTCCACCGCATTGCTTCTGATGATGTCAGTTTCCAAAATGTCCATTTTTTCCTCAACTGAGAATATCCCAGCACTGTTCTCGAGAGGGCCCTCAACCAGGTCTGACCCTCCTCTTACATTTCTATTTTCACCGTCTCTCTACCCTCCTGCAACAGCGCGACAATTCCTCTTGTCCTGGCCTACCATCCCACCAGCATTCACATGAAATGGATCATCAGCCGCCATTTCCCCCACCTCCAGCAAGGTGCCATCTCCAGATACATATTTTCCTCCTCAAAATTGTCCGCCTTCTGGAGGGACCACGACACCCTGGTTCACTCTTTATTCACTCCCATTACCCCACCCTCACCCCCACCACAGGCCCACTTCACTTGCCCCTGCCGAAAGTGTAACATGTTCGCACCTCTGTCCTCCTTTCTCACTATCCAAGGGGCCAACCGCACCGTACCGATGAAGCAGCACCTTACCGACATTTCCTACAATTAGTCTACTCGATTCGCTTCTCACAATGTGGTCTCCTCTACATTGAGGAAACTAACGGTAGCCTGGGTGACTGCTTCACTGAACATCCAAAGTGTATCTATACAATAGACCCAGAGCTTCCAGTTGCCTACCAGTTTAATACCGCATCCTGTTCCCTGGCCAATACCTCTGTGTCAGGCTTGTTGCAGTGTTCCAGGAAAAGTCTGTGCAAACTGGAAGAACAACGCCTCACTTACCGTGTGAGGACCCTACAGCCCTTCAGACTCAAAATAAAGTTCAATAATTTTCGGCCCTGAACTCCCCAATGTCCTCACCCCCGACCAATAATACACCAGGCCTAGTTCTCACATCGCCTTCCATTGCACACCCTCTCTGTTTAGCCACTAACAATCTCCATTAACAGCTGTCCAGCCCCTTCTGCATATCAACCAACATTTTCCTAGCTACCATCAGTTCTGAGTAAAGGTCACTGAACCCAAAACGTTAACTGTGATTTCCCTTCACGGATGCTGCCAGGCCTACTGAGCGTTAGAAGCAACTTCTGTTTTTGTTTCAACATTTTCATGGCACTTTTTCACAATCCAATACATCATCAATATTTAGACCCTTGTCAAACATAGGAACTTCAAAATTTTTCATTTAATGTCCATAACAAATTACTCGAGATCCAAGTGAGACAGGGCTTTGCTGTTAACGTTCAGATCAGACAATTTGTCGCAGTTCAGAAAGAAAAAGAAATCGAAAGAGCTGGATCAAAACTCAACAAATCTGGCAGAATTTGAGCAGAGATGCATGGAAGTAACCTTTTACTTGTCAGAAATTTCACATCATAATCAATATGTTAACTCTGTTTCTATCTGCAGATACTTCTTCATGTTTTTATTTCGTTTCTCCACCATTTGCAGTTTGTATCTCATGTTTGCATATCATTTTATCTCATGTTTCTTGACAGGTCCATATGCTGACCTTGGTTATGTTTGGACACTGTGGTCCTATTACAGTTGGTGTGTCTGTGACATGTGTATTAAGGCCGAAATCTGTTTCTTCTACAAGATTCAAAGAGAAAAAAAACATGTTTCTGAATATCCTGTAAATCTCAGAAAACCACTTTGTTTTAAAACACTTTTCATTGCAACTGAACTTCATGACATAATATGAATCGATTTTTGTTGATGGAACAGACTGTGTCCTTTATTGAACAACAAGCTTGTCTGCCCCCCCACCCCCCGCCCCCCCCCCCCCCATAGGCTTTCAAAACATATCACTGAATTATTACAGCAAAGGTTGAGGAAACACAACCCATTGTCTCTTCCCGCTTAGAATGAGCTGTATCTCTACTGTTATTCTGTATACTGGCAACTGAAAGCATTCTATTCGTGTGACATGGTAACTGCTCTGCCCAGGACCATACGGTTGTGTGCATAGCACAGACCATCACGGAAGGCAACCTTCCATTCATTTATACTTCTTATTGTCACCGAAAGGCTGATAAAATAAAAAATCTCTCCCAAACCTGTACTGATCTCCGACAACCTCTTCCAACAGGAAGAAGATAGTGAGACTTGAAAACATGGACCAGCATACTCAGGAACACTTTCTTCCCTCCCGTAATTAGACTGACGAATTGACATCTCTAACTTCAAATAATACTAGTCTTGCTAATAGCGATCTTGTTTTGCACATCTCCTGTGCAGCTGTCACCTTATATGCCTCACTCTGTTGAAGTACCTCATGAGCTGTGTTTTTTTGTCTACTATCATGTTCCTGCACAACTCACAAAACAAAGCTTTCCATTGTACATTTGACTAAAATAAATCAAATCAAATCAAATAAAACACGTGGACTACAGTGGCTCACGGTCTTCTCAAGAGCAGTTAGAAAAGTGAAGTAATGCTGGCCCAGCCAGAGATCAGTCTGGAGGGGATAACGATGTTGAAGGTGGGGCTCTAGTCAGTGAGCAGGAGTCTGGTGTAAGTGTCCTTGTTGTCTTGTTGTCTCCGTGATGAGTGCAGGGATCGGGGTATGACATGCGTTCTGGACCTGTTACATCAGTAGGCAAATTATAAGGGATCAGCTCAGGCTGGGAGACTGGACCTGATGAGGGCCATAACCAGCCTTTCAAATCACTCCATGTTTATTGAGGTCAGAGCCACTGGGTGGTTGTCATTAAGGCACGTTACATGTGCTTTCTCACTTACGAGGATGATGGTGGTCTTCTCGAAGCAGATTGGAACTTCGGCTTGTAAGAGGGAGAAGCTGCAGTTGTATATGAATACCTCTACCAGTTGGTCCTCATAGGCTCTGATTACACAACCGGGAACATCGTCCAGGTCTGTCGCTTCCCTTGACTTGAATCTCAGGAAGACTGATCATGTCTGCAGGGGCAGGTTTTAACCTGGCAGTCACACAGTCATTCATCATAGACATTCCTTCCCCCACCTCCCTCCATCATCATCAACACACAGTTTGTCCAGACAGAATGCCATCGATAGACTGGGATTGTGCACAATAATGAAGTAAACTCACCACAAAACGGGGCAGGGTGTCCTTCTACTGAGAGTCAGTGGAGCAGGGAGTGAAGACTTTGCAGGTGTAATTCCACTGAGGCCATTGCTTCAACATGAATGGAGTCAAGCACCTTGAGTGTTGTGCCTTGTAGATGGTGGACAGTCCTTAGGGAGCCAGGAAATGTATTATATATGAACAAATTGAATAAAGGAGCTGAGGGCAGTTTTGCTAGGTTTGAAGATGATGCAGCGATGGTTTGTTGGGAAGATGATATTGAGGAAGTGGGGAGGCTGCAGAAAGACTTGGACAGTTTTGGACTGTGGGAAAACATGTAGCTGATGGAACACAATATGGAATCGTGTGAGATTATGCACTTTGATAGGCGGAATAGAGGCAGACACTATGTTCTAATAGGATCCATTCAATCTGAAGCACAAAAAGACTTTGAAGCACTTGTCCTACCTTATGGTTAATGTGCAGCTTCAGTTGGCAGTTACGAAAGCAAATGCAATGTTCACGTTCATTTCAAGAGAACAAGAATACAAGAGAGTAGACATACTGTTGAGAATGTAATGGGCAATGGTCAGACGGCATTTGGTATATTGTGAACTGCTGAGGGATGCCGGCTTGTCATATGAGCGGCAGTGTGTGTACTCGATGGAACTTTGAAGAATGGCGGGGTGGGGGGGGGGGCATCTGATTGAAACTGATCGATTACTGCAAAGAATGATACAGTCAGTGTGTAGAACATATTTCCACGAGACAGAGAGACAATGCTAAAACAGCACAGTGCAGAATTGTAAGTCTCTGATCTGCTCTTGTAATTATAAGTTGATTTGACTTCACGTTCTGGTCAGTGGTAACCCCTGTGATATAGACGGTGGGAGGATTCAGTGTAGCCAGTAGACCATTAATCTGTTGAATGTAAGCTGCTATCTTTGAGTCTTACCTGGCGGGAGTACATTGTCTCTGCTATGATTGTCATTTTTAATCTGGTCATTTTGAAGCATTGAGCCTGTTATACCAGTATTGTTGATTTTAACTAAAAAGGTGCAATTTATCACAGCCCTCATCAACAATATGTCATCGAATACGGAACACCTTTCAAATAACAGAAAAAGTCTAAAATATTCACTATTAGAAACACTGTTTTCCTGTTCGTGTTCAAATCAGATAATCTGTCCCATCGAGATGCTCGACTTGGAAATATTTATTTGAAAAAAATATTTTTTGGATGTGGGCAACACTGGATGGGCCCAGCATTTCTTGCCCGTCCCGAGTTGAACTTGAGAATGTGGTGGCGAGCTACCTTCTCGAACTGGTGTAATCTACGTGCTGTGCGTTGACCCACTAGTGATTAAGGAGGGAATTCTAGTGTTTTGAACCAGCAACAGGGAAGGAACTGCGATATATTTCCAAATCAGGATGTTGACTGGTTTGGAGGGGAATTTGAAGTTGGTGGTGTTTCCAAAGGTCTACTGCCCTTGTCAGTCTACATGGAGGTGTTCGTGAAATTGGAAGGAGCTCTCTGAGGACCTTTGTGGAATTTCTGCATTGTGTCTAGTAGATAGTATGCACTGCTGTTCCTGAGCGACCGTGGTGAAGGGAGTGAATGCTTGTGGATGTGGTGCAAATCAAATGGGCTGCTTTATCCTGGATGGTGTCAAGCTTATTTAGTGTTGTTGGAGCTGCACTCAGTCAGGCAAGTGAGGATTCTTACATCTCATTCCTGACTTGTACCTTGTAAATGTTGGACTGGCTTTGGGAAGTCAGAAGGTGAGTTAATCGCACAGTATTCCTTGCCTCTGATCTGCTCTTATCTGTGACGAGTCCAGTTGAGTTTATGGTCAATAATACGCCCCAGGATTTTGATAGTGGGGAAATTTAGTGGGGATAATACTGCTGAAAAACAAGTGGTTATGTTGTTTCTTATTCGTGATGGTCATTGACTGAATTTGTGTGGCATGAATGTTACTTGCAACTTGTCAGCCCAAGCATGAATAATCCCCACTCCCGACCTTATGATGGAAGGAAGGTCATTGTTGAAGCTGCTGAAGATGTTTGGACTTAGAACATTATCCTAAGGGGCTACTGCAGAGATGTTCTGGAGATGAGATGACTGATCTCCAACAACAATGACCATCTTCCTATCTGTCAGGTATTACTCCAATAATGCAGTGTTGGCCTGAGAAACCGTTTTTGCTTGGGGTCCTTGATGTCACATTTGGCAGAATTTGATATCAAGGACTGGAATTCAGTTCCTTTTCCTATGTTTGAACCAAGGCTGTGATGAGGTCAGGAGCTGAGTGACCCTGGTGGAACACAAAATGGGCGTCACTGAGCAGGTGCTGCTTGATAACACTGTTGGTTACACCTTCCATCACTTTACTGTTGATGGAGAGTAGACTGATGGGACGGTATTGGGACGGGTTGAATTTGTCCTGCGTTTTATGTACAGAACATACTTGAGCAGTTTTCCCCATTGTCTGTTTGTAACCGTACTGGAACAGCTTGTCTAGAGAAGCGGGAATTTCTGGAGTACAAGTCTTCAGGACTATTGTCGGCATGTTATCAGAGGTTATAGCCTTTGCAGTATCCAGTACCTTTAACCGTAAATTGATATCAGTCAATCGAATTTGCTGAAGACTGCTATCTGTAATGATGGGGACCACGGGAGGAGGCCGAAATGGATCACCCACTGAAAACCTCTGACTGAAGATCGCTGCGAAAGCTTCAGCCTTAACTTTTGCACTGATGTTCTGGGATCTTCCATCATTGAGGATGGGGATAGTTGTGGAGACTCCTACTCCAGTGAGTTGTTTGATCGTCCACCACCATCCATGATCATATTAGGAGGACTGCAGAGCTTAAATCTGATGCATTCATTGTGGGATAGCTCAGTTCTGTCTGTCCCTTGCTGTTTATGTTATTTGGCACGCAAGTATTTCTGTTTGGAAGCTTCAGCAGATTAACATTTTATTTTTGTATATTCCTGGTTCTGCTCGTGGCATGCCCTCCTGCACTCTCCATTGAACCAGAGTTGATCCTCTGCCTTGATGGTAATGGTTGAGTGGGGGGATATTGAGTGGGGTCGTGACATTGCAGTTTGTGCTGGAGTACAGTGCCGCTGCTATTAATGATCCATAGTGTCTTATGGATGCTAGTGTTGAGTTGCTAGATGTCTTCGAAATCAGTGCCATTTAGCATGGTGATAGTGCCACACAACACAATAGAATTTATTTTGAACGTGACCACGAGACTTTTACCGATACTGTCATGGACAGATACGTCTGCAGTTGGTAGATTGGTAAGGATAAGGTCATGTATGATTTTTTCCCCTCCTGTTCTTTCTCTCACCACCTGCTGCAAACTCAATCTTGTAGCTATGTCCTTTAGGACCTGACCAGCATGATCAATAGTACTGCTGCCAATCCATTCTTGGTGGTCGACTTTGAAATCTCCCGGCCAGAATACGCTTTTTGCCCTTCCCTCAGTCAGTGCTTTCTCCAAGTGTTGTTTAACATAGAGGAGCAGTGATTCAGATGAGGAATGACGTTACGTGGTAATCAGTAAGAGAATTCTTTGTCCATGTTTAATCTGAAGCCATGGGACTTCATTAGGTCTGGAGTCAATTCTGGAGACTCCCAGAGCAACTACCTACCGACTATATCTCACTGAGCTGCCCCCTCTGCTGGATCGGTCCTGCCTTTGGGGCAGGAAATATCCAGGGATGGTGATGGTGGTGGCTGGGTTATTTTTGTAAGGTATGATTCCGTGAGTATGACTATGTCAGGCTGTTGCTTGAATAGCCTGTAAGGCAGTTGTCCCAGTTTTGGCACTACCCCTTAGATGATAGTAAGGAAGACTTTGGAGGTTCTACAGTGATGTTTCTAATGTTGACTTTTCCAGTGCACAGTTTGATGCCAGGTGGTCCAGCCGGTTTCATTTCTTTGAAACTTTGTAACCATTGGTACAAGTGAATGACTCACTGGACCATTTCAGGGAGCGATTGGGAGTCAATGACGTTGCTTTGGGTCTGGATTTGCATGTCAGCCAGACCAGGTGAGGATAGAAGATTCCTTCATTGAAGGATATTAATGATCCAGATGGACTTTTCTAAAAATCGGCAATGATTTTATTCTCATAGGTAGATTCATAATTCCAGAGATATTTTAAAATTATTGAATGAAATTTCCACCATCTGCAGTGGCGGGATTCGAACCTGGCTCCAAAGGACAGGAGCTAATTGTCTGGATTGATAATCTATCGTTAACACCATGAGGCCTGTTTGGAACCACATGTTGTACTCAACTGCTATTTCTTATGTTGCCTGTTTTTCATTCATTGATTATGTTATTCTGGAATTTCATCCATCATTAAATCCTGATTGAAATACACACTCATGAACGTCATCTCGACTGCTTGAATTTCATTCAATCTGTTTGGATTGAACAGACATTTTAAGGCAGCTGCACATCAGAAAAGAACAGGAATTAAGAATGGCTGACTGTGCACTGTACGTGTCGCCAGACCAGCGTGTCTGGGTATGTCAGTCTGATCTTCGAGTAGGATAAAAGATTGGCAGGACGTCAACGGTCGAAGGGCCTGCAATGTGCTGTACTGTTCTGTGTTTTACATTTCACCCAGCCTGTGGATTCTTATCAGTTGTTGAATGCTTGAGGGAGTGATATGTGTAAGATCAGGAAGCTGGGGAGGGGCGTTAGCCCAAAACTTCCAGTTATTTTGTTCATTGTTCCTTTCACCTGAATGCCAGTATGTATGTTGTCATACATCAGGCAGGCTCCGCCAAGTTCAGTTATTAACGTGATTCTTGACTTGTCATTTGCTGCTCTTTTCTTCAGATACAATCTGTTGGGTGACCCATGTATTAATCAGATGTTTGCTAAGTTGAGTGAATTAGGCAAAAATAAGACATCAACTATGATTATTCAACTGAACTATAATCTCTGAAAAGAATTAGGTTGATTCTATATTTATGGACCAAAAAAATAAACTCCTGTCAAGATGTTCTAACATAGAAATAAAGAATGTACATGTTATTTTATTTCGAACAAACAGCATGGATGTAACTCTTCTGGCGATCAAAATTACACACACAATGTCAGCATTCAAATCAATGCATTGTCACTCCAACATTTTGAAAGCGGTTGGCTTCTGAATGATTACATGTTCATGGTGAGCAAACGATTGAATAATCAAATAGAATTAACGTTCTTATAGAATTATACATAATCAATCAGTTTAATTTCTCACTGAAATGTACAAGCTTCATCTATTTGCCAGCGAATTAGAAATGGCTATAATTCAACATGCACTGTGAATATTAAACTAAATAAATGATTTGTGTTATCAAATTTTAGTGAACAATAATTTGAAAACGTTTAATTTTTAGAAAACAATGTAATTTCATTTGAAATGCAGTGAACAAAAACAATAAACATATTATCGTGTGAGTGAAAAATCAGATCTTTTCAAAGAGACTTGTGCCAAAGCAATGACAGATTTGTTTTCGTAATTGGAATTCAACATTTAAAATATTCATGTTCTGAGCAATAATTAGACTATATAATGAAAATGGTCTTGCAATACTTGCATTTTCAATGCTTATGCTGCACTAAATAATCAGATATGCACGAGCATTTACAATGGGAAATAATCAGATACTGACTTTTATTCACATTGGACACATGATAGAGTGTGTGCATCAGCTCCAGGAATGTCTCCAAAGCCCCTCCAATTTGCTAGCCTTATCTCTGCAGCCTGTTAAATTCATATTTCCAAATACATATCCAGATCTCTTTTTGATCTTCATTCACAACTCTCCCAGGCAGTCCATTCCAAATCCTAACAACTCTCTCAATAAAGAAGTTTTTCCTTATCTCAAACCTGGTTCTTTTGTTGACAATCTTGGAATTAGAACTCCTTGATGCTGTAATGCCAACTAACGGAAAGAGAGTATTCCTGTTTTACTCTACAACTTTATTTCATACTTTTGAGCACTGCAATAAGTTCACATATTTGTCTGTTCTCCTCCAGAAAGAATAAGCCTTACAAGAACTGTAACAAGCACTACATTGGAAAAACAGGCAGAAAACTAGCCACCTGGATACATGAACAACAGCTATCCAGAAAAAAAGACATGACCCACTATCATTAGTATCCTTACATACAGATGAGGAAGTACACCATTTCGACTGGGTCCATCTAGGACAAATCAGAGACACGAACGAGAATTCCTAGAAGCAGAGCATTTCAATCGGAACTCTATCAACAAACACATCGATTTTGATTCCATCGAACACTCTCTGAGAAAAAGAACCGGACATAAAATCACCAATACTGGAAATTATATCACTGACTCAAGGAAACCTAAACACTTAAATAACAAGTGGGACATAACACCAGCGCTTCACCAGAGGCTCACTGATAATGTTCCCTCGTACAGTGATGAACCATCTGAATATAAACTCTCCAAATCAGCGAGCAAACCGACATCCAGAAGAAGCGCAATTTCTCTCATCCTCCCTTTAACTAAATCCTTCATTACAGTTTTCATTCCGATTATTTTAAGGTTATTTGTATTCTTCTGCAAAGTAATTTGGTGTCTGTCTGTCTGACTGTCTGTCTTCTGAATGTGTGTGCGTTTTTTTTGGGATGGGTGGGTGCGAGAGAGAGAGAGGGCGAGAGAGATAGACGGAGAGGGAGGCAGAGACAGAGAGAGAAAACAATCCTCTATAATGTCTGGATTACTCCCCTTGCCATGTGGAAAAGAGGGATGGATGAGGAAGGCAATATAGCTTAACACGTTGTTAAAAAGCTCGTTCAAGGGTTGGTGTTTCAGATTGTTGGATCATTGCGATCTCTTCCAAGACAGGCGAGGAACTGTACAAAGAATACAGGTTGTATATTAACTGGACGAGCACCAGCATCCTTGTGGAGAGGTTTGCTAGTGCAAGTCAGATGGATTTGAATAAACCAGGAGAGTGAGAACCAAAGCAGCAGAACAGGAACTGAGTAAAAGGTCGAGGTGAATAGAACATCAGGCACGGCCAGTTTAATGACCATGCCGAGAGAAGGAATTAAAACAGTGAGTTGGGTGTTGATAAAATTATAGAGATTAGGCACAAGTTTTTCAGGGATTAATAAATAAGGATGGATAGTGTAGGGGATGTGAGGGAGTGAGGTGCGTGAGAGCAGAGAGACAGTGCACAAGAAAATGATAAAGTGGAAAGAGGGTGGGGTGGGGAACTCTGTGAGAAACAACTCGCAGAAAAAAACACAGGAAAACTTGCTGTTTGTCAAAGTGAATACCTGGGAAATAATTTATTGTGCTTCAACGAAATAACATCCTTATTGCTAGAGGTGTTTATTATAATGGAGGAAAAGCTGAGTTCAAATTATGGCTGTAACTATAATAATGGTGGCAAACAGCTAGAATAATGTTAGTGCTGTTGTTGGCCAATGCTTGCACAGACCATGTGAATTACCCTGGATGTTCCCAGAGATGGCTGTGCTGACTTTGGTTGAGTAAGTGCTGAAGCTGCACGAGATGCTGCTACTTTGAAATACAGAAACTTACTGAGTACCATCAAAGGAACAAAGCAGCAAATGCCATTGCTTATTGTTTCAGAATATACCAGAGTGTTCATAGCTGCCACTGCAAAGAATCATGCAATGAAAAACAGGCTCATCACGCCTGTGCCAGCAAGTGCACATCCAAAGGCTTTTTAAACGTTTGTGAGGTTACCTGCCTCAACCACCTTCCTAGACAACGCATTCCAGATTCAGGCTACCCTCTCGGTTCGAAATACATTCCACAAATTCTCTCTCAAACCCCTCCCTTTCTCTTTAAAAGTGAGTCCCTTTGTTTTTGATCCTTTGACTAAGGAAAACAGCTGTTGTCTGTTCATCCTCTCCATACCCCTTATGCTCTTGTACATCTGTACCAGATTCCCTCCTGAACCTTCCCTGCTGCAAAGAAAAAACAAGCAAATTTAGCCCTCCTCTTTCATACTCACTTTTGAGTAGTTACTTGTCTTGTTATTTCTGACTTGCATCTTCCCAATTTATCGGTGTTAAATTTCATCAGGCCATTGATCTGGCTATCTGAATAGTTTATTTCTATCCTCCTGTAGCCTAACACTTCCCTCCTGACTGTGACCCACCCCCAGCCCATCTTTGTGTCATCCACAACATTGTTCATCATTTCACTGCTCCCCACCTCCACATTCTCACAATCGTCATTTCTGAATATCACAAACAAGCCATGATTTCCTTCCTGTTCTCCCAATGTTATTCAGAGGATTATTTGACAATTCCAGTTTCTTGCTTTCCCTATTTTGGTGAATTTATGACTGATGCAATTTACACATTTTATGAGGGAGCCACAAATAGCATCTTCGACACAGAGTTGAATTCATTTTTTACACTCCGCCCCTCTGCATGTTTTATTTATAAATTAGGATAAACTGGGTTTGGCATCTTGCGCTGGAACATTAGCATTTTGTGTGGCACTGTTCTTTGTAACATTCCCTGCAAAAGCCAGAGCTGACGAAATGTTTCATCTGCAGGATGGACGTGGACTCATGCATTGTTTGTTTAATTCAACGGGTGTGATGGGGATAAATATTCAATTAAATTCCATATTATGGGCAAACTGCAGAAGGTCAAGCCATATTCTCATATCCACCTTGAATTGGAAGCAAATACATACTGGAAAATAATCAAATATATTGAAAAACCACAGTAGGGGAGAAAAAAAATACATGTCGTCTGCACTTGATAGAGATATAGAAATATATAGTACATATACAACCTGAACAAGGACCAAGCGATAGAAGAGAGAGTACAAAAAATCCTTTCTTAATTTTGAATGAATTCCAGATCCCTATTTTCTTGAATAGCGATGGTTTGTCATCCAAGCTCACCATCTAGTCTTTTCTGCATTTAAACCAACATTTTCCGTATTCCCATCAGTTCTGAGGAAGGAGCACTGGACCTGAAACGTTAACTCTGATTTCTCTGCACAGATGCTCCCAGACCTACTGAGCAGTTGCAGCAACTTCTGTTTTGTTTCAACATTTTCTTCACAAGTTCTCACAATGCAATACGTCATCGATATTTAGAGCCCTGTCAAACATAGGAACTTTGTAAATTATCATTTAATTTCCGTAACAAATTACTCAAGATTCAACTGAGATAACAACTTTGTTGTTATCATTCAGATCAGACACTTTGTCACAGTTCAGAAAGAAGAAAGAAATCAAAAGAGCTGTCGCGAAACTCAGTGGATCTGGCAACATCTGAGCAGAGATGCAAAAAATTGACCTTTGATTTTAATATGACTTTTCAGAACAGTGTCACATCATATGACATATGTTAATTCTGTTGCTCTCTGCATATACTTCCTCATCTTTTTCGTTTCTCCAGCAATTTCTATTTATATTTCATGTTTCCATTATCTCTATATTTCATGTTTCTTGAGAGGTCTACACGTTGAAGTTGGTAATATTTGGACAATGTAGTCATTTCTCGTTCTATTACAGTTGCTATTCTTGTGACACCTGAATTACAACCGAAATCTGCTTCTTCTTTAAGATAGAAAGTAAAAACAATTCTGAACATCCTATAAATCTCAGGAGATCTATTTTTTAAAAATGTATTTTACAGGCAGCTGAACTTCATGATATAATACGGATAGATTATTGATGATGGAACACTCTGTGTCCTTCATTAAACAAGCTTGTCTCCCCACTCTACAAATGCTTTCAATGCATAACATAGAATTATTACAATAAAGGTGGTGAAAGCTTAGACCATTGTCTCTTCCAGTTTGGAATGAGAGATATCTCTACAATTATTCTCCTGTATTGTCCCCATAGCCCTGCACATTTTGTTATTAGTATCTGTTTTTAATTGTAAGCATCCTGCAAGATATGAACAATATGATCAACCTCAAACAAAAACAGACGTTGGAGGGAAAGCTCAGCAGGTCTGGCAGTAGCTATGAAGAGAAATCAATGTTAATGCTTCAGGTGCGGTTACCCTACTCAATCTGTATTCCCAATGATTAAATGGTGTGTATACAAAATATAAAATATCCTTGTTGTGAACGATATTTAATTCTATCTGACGTTAAGAGTTTTGATGACATGTGGAATATCATTGTACTCCCCATGCCGTCTCCACAGCCACTGCCCCCATTCCGCCCTATCTCCCAGCCAAACGTGACTCATCAATTCAAAAGTCTTAATGAATAAGTTCACTTTTGGTTTGGTACTGGGGAGAAAAAGCGTAAAAATTACTGCTTTATAGCAAATAAAACTGCATTAAAATATTTGTCCATTTGTATAAATTAATTACTCAAGCATATTATGAATAGAAGGTCCAACGTTTCTTTATTAGAGCAGGGAGAGGGACATTCAGAGAAGTCCACACTTCCTGTCTAAGTGCAGAGCAACTGCATCCAGTGACAGTGTGTTGGCTGGCGTTTCTTCCCGTGGAGGAGAGATCAGCACAGTAACAACATCCTGATTGTGTTTCTTTTTTTGTGGAGCGGTGAAAATTCGGGGTAATATGGTTACAGCATTGCAAACGTACAACAGAGCAGAGTCATCTAGCCTGCGAAAAGAAAACATCCATCATTCTCCCTCACAACTGACTTCACTAGAGCAATTAGTGATGGGAGATGTGACCAATAGCCAGCGATGTCAGCATACAGCCCAGTCCAGATATATTATGAACTTAACGTGCTGTTTTGAAAGCTAGAACTGTTTGCTCAGTGACTGTGATTGATATCAGTCTCCATGCATTGTAATTGTGTCACTGGAGGGTATCCCTCTCCTATTGGTGAGGGGCTTCACTCAGTGCGCTATCCCAGTGTAGGTGCAGATGCATCAGCTCCAACAATAACAAAGATCAGCAGCTGCACAGACGTAGAGAGGACAGATCTGAATCTGAGAATAATGGACTGGATAATTAAACCAATGGAGAGGAGGCTTTCCTTGGGACTTTTCAACATTTTTCTCTGTTGGGAATTTCTACCATATCGCATATTAGCGGTACTGATCATTATTTTGGGCGGGGTGAAGGGTGTGTTACTAACCTATTCTCGCTATTGTTGGTGTTTTCTACCTCTGTCCATTCATTAATCCCATAAAACAATTTGAACTTCATTGCAATTGCTGTTATCCATATTTGTCAAAGAAAGAAACTATTATCTTCAATTCAAATTGCAGTCTTCATTCATCTGAAGTACAGACCACTCCCTTACAAACATCTGAGAACAAAACTGTGGACAACCTCAAGATCCCTTTTGGCCCTGAATTGATTTATGTCTCGTGTTCTCTCTATCACGAACCCTGTCCACGACCAGCTCATAATATCCCCAATCTCCACCTCTGCGTCAGTGCTGTGTTTGAACAAACCATTGTCTGCACGTTGGTAAAATTCAGACTTTATGTTTCAAGCTCTGTTCTGGCCACTTTTCCAGTTACAAGTATTTCAATCACAAAATTGTTCTTGTCTCGGACATTACTTCATGATTAGGACAATGTATCAGAGTAGGAATGTCGCTGGATGTAATTCAGGAGCAAAGCTTATTAAACGAAAGTCATTGTTTCAAGCGATTTGTTTCAAGTCCTACCACAGCTGATGGCAAAACTTCAATAAAAATGATAAGAATTGGAATAAAGTGCATTGCACGAAAAACAACCTAAAAACCAGACTTTGTTTGAAAATCTTGCTGTTCCACTGATGACTTTAAAGAAAATTAATGTTCCTACCCGGTCTGGGTTAAGTGTGACTTCAGACCCATATCAATGGGCTTGATTTTATATTGGCTTGTGGAATGGCCTCACAATCAGGACAATTAGTGATGATTAAAAAATGCTGCCCTTGGCGGAGATGCCGACTTCCCATGGAATAACAAATGTGAAGCTTAAACCAAATAAAAGAAGATGCTGGAGATCTGAAATTGCATAAGAAATGCAAAGCAAAGAACAGAAAGTGCTGGTAGCTTTCCTGACCTGAAAGCAGTTGGATAATAGTGTGAATAATGCTGGGGACAGGGAAGTCTGCTGTGAAAGGGAGGAGGAGTGAGCTAAATCGATAGAGAAAGAGAGAGATAGAAGAAAAAGAGCAAACAACAGGAATGACGATCAGCTGGGATGGAAATAAAAGGTGAGATCCACCTCATTTATTTTTGACTTTTCCCATCTTACTGAATATCTTGCCCATGCCGGTACATGTATACCCCGCTTTTCAAATATTCGCTTTTTGCCACTACCCTTTCCAAAAAAACCTCCATTACATCCTGCCTTCACTAAACAAAAGAAATCCGAAGAGGATTTTCACTTCTACCAAGAAAGATGATTTATTTTCCCACGTAAATTAGTGCTATTTCGCTTTACGCCATATCAGCTTATGAAAGGTTTTGTAGGAACACTCTACTTTCAGATACTCAGGGAAACTATATATATCTAAGATCATATTTAAAGCGATTTGATCCCAACTGTCTGTCTTCCCTGAGTGTCGTCATCTTCTTATATTTATCAATGGGATATAGGTATCGATGGCTGGGCCAGCATTAATTCACTTATTTGATTGCCCTTGAGAAGACCTTGAGCATCAATGGCACTTAGACAGAGTGAGGCACACAAGATGACAGTTGCACAGGAGGTGCGCAAAGCAAGAGCAACTTTCGCAAGATTAATATTATTTGAAAAGTTCGACATTTCAATTCGCCAGTGTAATTAGGGTGGGGACGAAGGTGTTCCTGAGCATACTAGTCCATGTTTTCAAGCCTCTGCATCCCCTCCCTTTTGGAAGAGGTTGCAGGAGACCACTACTGGTTTTGGAGAGATATTTGATGTTGCCAGCCTTTCACTGACAATGAGAAGTATAAATGGATGGAAGGTATTCCTCCATGATAGTCTGGGCTGTGCACACAACCGTCTGTAGTTTCTTATGGTCCTGGGAAGAGCTGTTACCGTCACACTATTATGCACAAGAATAGAATGCTTTCAGTTGCCAGTATGCAGAGCACTGGGAGAAGGCAGTTCCAAACTTTTTAGATGTAACAATTGGTTGTTAAATGGAGATCCAAGTTCTGGTTGCTGTTTTGAAAACAATTGAAATTTAACCAATAAATTTAAATTATGTTTAAGATACCAAAACACAAATGAGTTTATTTTATTGCCAACATCCAACCAAAGAGCCATCACATGCTTCAAAAGAATAGAGATGCCATCACCGTCACAACGAGTGAGAAATAGACAGACACATATATGGAGAGAGAAAACACAGTGAGGGAAACAGAATGACAGTCAGTAAAACAGAGATAGGAAACAAAACAAGAAACAAACAGTCACATGGACAGGGAGAAGGGGAGATAGTAAGTTCAGGGAAAGAAACAAAAGACAGAGCAAAGGAAAAGACAGGGAAACAGATAGTGTGAGAGAAATAGTGAGAGACAAAGCACACAGGGAGCTGAGGATAGGGTCACAGTGAGCTGAGCATGGGAATGGGAGGTGCTGGGGGTGAGGACCAGAGAGAGCTCGGAGAGAGCTGTGGGGAGGAAGATGAGCCTTTACTATGACCTGTAACAAGGTGTAAAGGCAGATCATAGTAAGCAAGGATGTGCAGAACGATGGCCATAAAATATGTCTGAGAGGCATATAGGTTACGATGCACAGCGCATGCGCGAGGCGGGATCAACATGAACAAGATCAGGATTATCTGAGATTAGAGAGTACATTCATCAGTCTAATAACAGTCAGGAAGAAACCTTTAATGAGCCAGCTGCTCTGTGTTTTCAAGCTTCCATATCTTTTAGCTTGATGGAAGAGGTTGTGGGAGACCATTACTGGGATGTGATTGGTCTTTGATAATTTTAGAACAAAACATTCCAGCACAGAAACAGGCCATTCGATGGTCCAAGCCTGCGCCGATCCAAATCTTCTATCTAAACCTGTCGCCTATTTTCTAAGGATCTGTATCCATTTGCTCTCTTCCCATTCATGTATCTTTCCAGAAACATCTCAAATGGAACCACTAGTCATAGTTCACCATTTTGCGAAACTCCCTCCCCCTACTATTCTCTGCCTCCTGTTGCCCAGCCAGTTCTTTATCCACGTAGCTAGCGCACCATGTGACTACACTTTCTCCATAACCCGACCTTGGGGAAACATCCCAAACGCCTTCATGAAGTCCATGTACTTGACATCTACAGTCTCTCCCTCATCAGAGCTGTAAAGGTGTTGCTGGAAAAGCGCAGCAGGGCAGGCAGCATCCAAAGAACAGAGGAATCGATGTTTCGGGCATAAGCCCTTCTTCAGGAAGGGATTCTTCAGGGCTAATGCCTGAAACGTTGATTCTCCTGCTCCTTGGATGCTGCCTGACCTGCTGCACTTTTCCAGCAACACATTTTCAGCTCTGATCTCCAGCAGCTGCAGTCCTCACTTTCTCTCCCTCATCAATCAACTTTGTCACTTCCTCAAAGAATTCTATTGAGTTGGTAAGTCATGACCTTCCCTGCACAAAAACTTGTTGCCTATCACTGACAAGACTATTTTCATCCAAATGAGAGTAGATCCTATCCCTCAGTATCTTCTCTAGCAGGTTCCCAACCGCTGACATCAGTCTCACTGGTCTATAATTGACTGGATTATCCCTACTACCTTTCTTAAACAAGGGGATTAACAATTGTCCCGTCTTCCGGGACATCAGTCGTGTTCAAGGATATCTGTTAATGCCTCAGCTATTTCCTGTCTCGCTTCCCTCAGTAATCTGGGGTAGATGTTGGCAGCCTTTCTGCGGCAACGAGCCATGTAAATGGAATCGATGGTTGGGATGTTAGAGTCCGTGTTGGTCAGAGCTGTGCACCCAACCTTCTGTAGTTTCTCACGGTCCTGAGTAGAGCAGTTGCCATACCAGGCTGTTATGCACCAGGCAGAACGCTCTCAATGCTGCATCTGTAGAAGTAGTGCATGCTGATTTTCCTGTATCACCTGAGGAAGGAGAGGCATTGTTGAACCTTCCCGACCGTCGGACCTATGTGAGAAGTTCAGGACAGGTTGTCAGTTATCATCACTCCGAGGGACTTGATACCCTGCACTCCGTCAAATGGTTGATGGAGATGGGATGTGTTCCCCTCCTTTCTTCATAAAGTCAGTGATCAGTCCTTTACGTTTGCCGGATTAGAGAGAGAGGTCATTATCAACAGGTCATGCCACCAAGCTCTCTATCGCCTTTCTAGACTCTGATGTGTTATTGTTTAATATCCGTACTGCTATAGTGATGTCATCATCAAACTTGTAACTGGCGTTGTTTGGAATTTGGAAACTCAGCCGTGGCTGTACAGGGAGTACGGAGGGGGCTGAGGACACAGCTGTGGGTGTACAGGGAGGACATTAGGGGGCTGCAGAAACAACTGTGGATGTACAGGGAGTACAGAGGTTGGCTGAGGGCACAGCTGTGGGTGTACAGGGAACACACTAAGGGGCTGAGATCACAGCCGTGGGTGTAGCTGGAGTACCGTAAGGGGCTGAGGGCACAGACGTGGGTGTGCATGGAGGACAGTGGGGGGTTAAGGACACAGCCGTGGGTGTACAGGGCGTACAATAAGGTGCTAAGGGCACAGCCATGGGTGTACAGGGAGGGCAGTAGTGGGCTGACGGTACAGCCATGGGTGTACAGGGAGTATTGTCGGGTGTTGAGAACACATCCTTCAGCAGCTTTAGTGTTGATTGTTATTGTGGAGGAGGTGATTTTACTGATCTTCATGATTGTGGGTCAAAAGCCTGAGGAGCCAGTTGCAGAGGATCGAACCGAGACCAAAGTCGTGGAATTTTGGGATTAGTCTGTAAGGGATAATGATTTTGAAGGTGGAGCTTTAGTCAATGAGCAGGAGTCTGGTGTAGGTGTCCTTGTTGTCCAGATGTTCCAGGGATGCGTACAGGCTCGGGTATGGCATCTGTTGTGAACCCATTACATCAGTCGGCACATTATAGGGCAGCAGGTCAGGCTGGGAGACTGGAGTTGGTGTAGGCCATAACCAGCCTCTCAAAGCACTTCATCGTCTATAAGGGCACGTTCCATGTGCTTTCTCACTCACGAGGTTGATGATAGCCTTCTTGAATCAGATTGGGACTTCGGCTTCTGGAGGGAGAGGCTGAAGTTGTATGTGAATACCTCTGCTAGTTGGTACAAACAGGATCTGAGTGCTCAGCCAGGAACACTCTCCAGGCCCATCAGTTTCTTTAATTTGACTCACTGAAAGACTGACCTTGCCTGCAGCGGTCACAACAGACACAGGTACATCTGGGGCTTTCGCGGCATGTAGCAGCCCTCAGTGACAGTTACACAGTCATTTATGATCGATATTCCCTCCCCACACCTCTCTCTGTCGTCTTCAACACACAATGACATTGGTTGTTGTGAGCACCACACAGTCAGCATTGAGACAGATTGCCATTGATAGACTGGGATCGTGCACCATCAAGTTCTGCATCACCATAATGGGGTAAATTCATAATAAAATGGTGGGCAGGGTGCCAGTGCCAGTGGTGCAAGGAGTGAAGACTTTGCAGGTGTAATTGCAGTCAAGCCACTGCTTAAACCCAAATGGAGTCAAGCATCTTGAGCGTTGTGCCTTTTCAATGGTGAACAGTCCTTAGGAAGTCAGAAAGTGTCATTTATATGAACCATCTGACCTGATGGAAGTTTTGCGAGGTTTGCAGATGATACAATGATGATTGGATGGGCAGGTGATATTGAGGAAGTGGGGGGGCGGGGGGTGCTGCAGAAAGACTTGGACAGTTTAAGACACTGGGAAAACACATGGCTGATGGAACACCATATGGAACATGTGAGATTATGCACTTCAGTAGGCGGAATACAGGCAGACACTATGTTCTAAAAGGCTTCATGAAATCTGAAGCACAAAAGGAGTTGAGTCCTTGCCCTCTCTTCCGGTTAATGTGCAGGTTCAATTGACAGTTAGGAAAGCTAATGCAATGTTAACATTCATTTCAAGAGAGTGAGAATAGAAAAGCGGAGACATACTCCTGAGAATGTCATGGACTATGATCAGACGGCATTTGGAGTATTGTGAGCTGTTCTGGGGAAGGATCTACGGGTGTTGGACATGATTTATCCTGGGAATGATGGCTTGTCATATGAGCGGCAGTTCAGGACTCTGTGTCTGTACTCAATGGAATTTAGAAGAATGTGGGGGTGGGCGTATCCGATTGAAGCTGACCGACTACTGCAAAGATTGATACAGTTAGAGTATAGAAGACATTTCGATTCGTCTTAGAGACTATGACAAAATGGCACAGTTTCAGAGTGAAGAGATAGGCTGAATAGCCTAAATCTATTGCTATATCTCATGCCCTTATGGTCACACAGTCTATTATTCAGTGCAGACTTGAAAGTCTCAGACCTGCTCTTGTAATCCTTGTATCTGTACGTTGATTTGACTTCACCTTCTGGTCAATGGTAACCCCTGTAATACGGATGGTGGGAGAATTCAGTGCCAGTCAGTAGCACAGTAATATGTTGAATATAAGCTGCTATCTGTGAGTCTTTATGATGATTGTCATTTTCAGTTTGGTATTTTTGAAGGATCGATCCTGTTACGCTAATGTTGTTGAATTTAACAAAACAGGTGCAATTTATACAGAACTTAGCAACAATACGTCATGGAACACTGAACACCTTTCTAATAACAGAATGGTCTAAAATGTTCATCATCAGAAACACTGCTTTCCTGTTCATGTTCAAATCAGACTACTTGTCCCATCAAGGCGCTCAACTTGGAACTTTTTACATTTTTTTTCGGATATGAGAATCGCTGGATGGGCCCACCATTTCTTGTCCGTCCCTAGTTGCCTCCTTGAGAAGGTGGTGCTGAGCTGCCTTCTTGTACCGCTGCAGTCCACCTGCTGTGCATTGACCCACAATGCTATGAGGGAGGGAGTTGCAGGGTTTTGACCCAGCAACAGTGAAAGAATTGTGATATGTTTCCAACTCAGGATGTTGACTGGTTTGGAGGGGAGTTTGAATGTGGTGGTGTTCACAAAAGCCTGCTGCTCTTGTCATTCTAGATGGAAGTGTTTGTAGGATTGGAAGGTACTGTCTGAGGATCTTTGAAGAATTTCTGCAGTGCATCTTGTAGATTGTGGATTTTTTTTTCTTTTTATTCACTCCCTTGTTACAATAGGGTGTCACGTTCGAGGGTGTCCAGTGCTCTGAGATCGTTCCTTACTCTAGTGATTCCTGAAAGATCACCACTATCCCCCACACCTTCTTCAGCTATCTTCCTTATATCTCTGGGATGTAGTCCATGCGGTCCAGGATAATTAACAACCTGCTGGTCATTCAGTTTTTTCTAGCACGCTCTCCATGGTGGTGGCCAGCATACTCAGCTCTGGCCCCTCACTGTCTTGAATGTTAAGGTATTACTCGTATCTTCCACCGTGACCAAATTTTTCAGTTCCTCAGCCTATTCCTGTTCACCACTACTACCTCTCCAGTATCATTTTCCAGCAGTTCATTCAGCTTGAGATGCTGAATGAGCTCCTCTTTTAACTATGGAAATGTGCAATGTCTGGCCCTACTATTACATAAATTTTACCAACACTTTAACAGCACAAACTGGAATGCTGCCCGGGCCTTGCTGCACATGGACACAGACTGTTTCAGGAGATGAGGGGGGAAAATATTTTGAACATTGTGTGATCTTCAGTGATCATCCCCATTTCTGATGTAATGATGGGGAAGGACATTTATGACGCAGCTGAAGATGATTGTGTCGAGGAAGCCACCCTGAGGATCTCGTGTAGGGATGTCCCGGGACTGAAAGGATTGATGTCCACCAACCATGAGCATCTTCCTCTGTTCGATGGCTGACCCCCAGTGGAGAGATTGTGGCTGATTCCTATTAAATTTAATTTAGTCAATGTTTCTTCATCCCATTCTGAGTCAACTCCTGCTTTGAGATCAGGGTCTGTCACTCTTACATGAGCTGCTGTGTTCACTCTTTTGAACATACAAATCGGTTATTATGTATGTTTGGGGCGTGTAACCTTCTCACAGAGGATAGTGAATGTCAGAAATTTTCTGGTAAAGAGAGTTCGGGGAGCTATATCACTGAAAGTATTTACATATGAGGTAGGTGGGTTTTTGACCTGCCATGGAATTGAGGGGTGTGCGAAATTGGGAAATAAAGCAGAGTAGATAACAACAGTGGATCATCCATAATCTTATACAATGGCACGGCAGGCCTGACCATCGGAATTACCATCCGATCCTGTTCCTTATGCTCTCATATTCTGTAAGTAGGAAGTTAATGGTTGTAATTTTCCTGAACATTCCGTTATTGGATGTTACAGTTACAGAGAGCAAAGCATTTTATGAGTCATTTCAGGGTGAGGTATGGCGACTGTATTCACAGTGAATCTGGATCTGCACCATGACCAACAAATGAAGCACAAGTTGCAGAGAGGAGACATTCTATTAATAGACCAGAGGCATCTTTTGATTCCAGCCTGGGTTTTGAATTAACATTTTTCAACCCACGCCAAACTTTGTGTGAGAATTGTGAGGGAGAGAAGGAGATCCTGTATTACTGTGGACCAGGTATTTCGAGCAATTGGCCTCTGTCTACTCCTGTGCAGGAGCTATTAGGGGCTGAATGGAATGTAGCAACATCGGACTGAGGAGTAGGAGTGGGCCATTAGGCACTTTGTCTTTGCTCTGCCACGCACTAAGATCGTAGATGATCTGATTGTGGTCTCAGCAGTACTTCTTCTGCACGTGCACCATTTTCCTACATTCACTTGTCTATCAAGTAGTTAACAGACACAACTTTGAATAAATGTAAATATCCAGGCACCACAACTTCTGGGGAAGGGAACTCCCACTTGAACAGCCCTTTTAGAATTTGTCATTGGTGGTCCAATCAATATTGCAGGGTCAGTGTTTCGTTTTGCTGTCACACTGCTCCACTTTTTACAACAAATTTCAAAGTTTAGTGATATGGCTAATTATACAAATGTCAGCCTGGCTCATCTTCTAGGATAATGTGAAACACACACACAAAGATCTTAAGACAAACAGAAAAATGAAAGCTTTCCAGAGTTTCATAATAGTTGAACTCATAACAAATGGATAGATGATAGACTGTCCCAAATGTTATTCCGTCGTCTGAAGTCATTAGTTTAGATTCCTTACAATGTGGAAACAGGCCCTTCAGCTCAACAAGTCCACACTGACCCTCTCAAGATTAACTGATCGAGTCCCATTTCCCTCTGGCTAATGCACCGAACACTATGGGCAATTTAGCATGGCTAATTCACATGACCTGCACATTTTTGGACTAGTGGAAATAAACCGGAGCACCCGGAGTGAATCCGCACAGACACGAGGAGAATACGCAAGCTCCACACAGACAGTCGCCCGAGGCTGGAATCAAACCTAGGACCTTGGTGTTGGAAGGTAGTGGTGCTAACCACTGAGCCGCCGTGCCGCCCATTCTGCTCAGGCAAGCTACTTGTGATGTGATTTCTCCCCAGAATAGTTGGATTTAGCTGAATTCCCTTTGCTTCAGACGGTAGAGAGATTCCAATGAACCTCTCATCAGGAATACTCCACGACTCATCAGGTAGAGGTGAGTCAGAAATTTACTGTTGCCAGTTGGAACAAAAGAAGATAGAGGGATCAATCGGCTGCTGCTTCTCAGGCAGAGAACATTGTTCTCCCTCTCTGTTTTGAAACATGCAATCATGTCAACTGGACACCAAACTGGGCCGTGTGCGCTCGTCGTCAACATTCTCTGGAATGGATCATAATGGACGATATGCAAGTGCATCATTGCTGTTGTTATACACAGTGCCTTTCATTAGCAAAAGACAAAATTCCTGCTTTATAATTTGATGATTTGTTGGTATGCATATGCTTACTTTTTAAAAATCGGCTGATGTTTTCATAATATCTGTGCTAAAATCAATACATTTTATTCTTAAAATTTATTCCATAGTTTTTGTCTCCCTGAGAAGAGAAAATGTGCATCCTGCTGATTTTTCCCAAAATTGTGTATGCTTCTAAAGGATTTCTCATCTAAGACCAAAATTGATAATGTTTCAAAACAAAAGGCCTTCATTCCAGAAAAGTGTGAACAAAACATTGTTGATAAGCTTCAAGAACTTTTTTTAGGTTAAGGGATCAAAACTGCACATAATATGCCAGATGTGATCTTAGCAACGCCCTGTACAGATGTAGACGCGAAAAATGTGATGCTGGAAAACCACAATAGGTCAGGCACTCCCAACGAACAGGAGACTCCATGTTTCGGGCATATTCCTGATGAAAGACTTATACCCGTGACGCCAATTTTCCTGCTCCTCGGACGCTGCCCGATTGGCTGTGCTTTTCCAGCCTCACATTGTTCGACTCTGATCTCCAGCACCTGCACTCCTCACTTTTACCGGTACAGATGCAATAAAACATTCCTGATTAAACCTAGTACCTTTTGCCAGAAACACAATCATTCCACTTAGCTTCCAAATCACTTACAGCAAGTGCAGACTAACTACATCTGATTCGTGTAGCAGGATCATGCATACGGTCTGTATCTCAGAGGTCTGCAATCACTCTCCACTTAAATTGTTTGCCATTGTTTTATCCTTCCATCCAAAATAGACAACTCATATTATGCTATATCTGGTGAAGGTTTGCTCACTAATCTCCCTTTGCCTATATCACATTGATCACACCCAACTTCCTTTTGATGACATACTGGATGACCAGCTTGGTGTTTAAGCTAATTGGGCTTTGATATATTCAGACTCTTCTTCCAGATCTTTGGTCCAGGTACTGATTGTTGTTGATCCCATAGTGATCTCTGAGGCACAGCTTTGTAATGTGAAAAAAAGCATTTATCGCTACTCTCTATTTCCTGTTAGCAACAGCTTCCTGTGTAACAGCTCAGATGTTTACATGGCGTCCTGTGCAGTAAAATGTACTCAATGAGCTAAAATGATTCGTTCTATTTTCCTCTGTAACTTGTTAAATAGGCAGAATATACTCCTCCAGTCTCACGGCAACGATAATGACTGGCTAAATGAGATGCCTCAGAATCTTCGTCACAGCTTCGAGGGGTGGATGGAGGGCACAATACAGAGGGTAGTGACAGCAGTATTTCCCTGTAACAGCATCGAGGGTGGATTGAGGGAACAACACATTCGGTAGGGGCAGCAGTATATTTCTGTAACCGCATCGAAGGGTGGCTTGAGGGAATGACACATGGGGTAGGGGCAGCAGTATGTCTCTGCAACAGCATCGAGCATGGATTACGAGAACAACACATGGCGTAGGGACAGTAGCATGTATCTGTCACAGCCTGGACGGTGGATTGAGGGAATGACGCATGAGGTAGGGGCAGTAGTATATCTTTCTAACAACCTCGAGGGTGGATTGAGGGAACTACACATGTGGTAGAGGCAGCAGTATGTCTCTGCAACAGTATCGAGCGTGGATTACGAGAACAAACATGACGTAGGGAGAGCAGCATGTATCTGTAACAGCCTCGAGGGGTGGATTGAGGGAACAAGACATGGGGTAGGGACAGCAGTTGTCCATTCGGCGCCACCAGTCAGAATGCTCATGATTGATCCGATTGTGTTTGACCATCCGTCTCCTGTCTGTTCCCAATAAACATTGACTCTCCTGTCCAGCAAAGATCACTCGAGTTCAGCCTTGAATAACTTCAAAAACCGAGTCTTCACTGCTCCGTGAAGATGAGGACCCTACCGATAGTACACCACTAAAGTGAAAGGGGCGACCTTATTTCAGTGTTGAACCTGTTATTTTAAACTGTGTTAACCGAACATGAAGTCGCCACCTTTTTGGAAACACAACGACAGAATAATTAGGCATAGATATAAACCATTCAGCCCTCTAAACGTGTCCAATAGGACCACTGACCCTTTTCAATCAAATATGTATTAAAGTCATTCCCTGCTCCTGTCCCAGGAAGAGGATAACTGATAGCATGTCACCGCACGAGCATTAAAAATGCAGAATTAGGACATTCGGCCCATCGACTCTGAATGCCAGAGAGATTAGAGATTTCTCAACATCATTCTCCTGACTACACTCCGTAACTCTTGACATGCTTATTCATCAAAAACCTATCTATCTCTGTCGTATAAGCACTAGTATCTGTGTCTCTGTGGTCCGTGTGTGCACTTGTGTGTGTTTGTTCATGTGTCTGTGTGTTTGTGTATTTATGTGCTGACATCGGTTTATCTGTGTATGAGCCTGTGCGTTTTACTTGTGCTTTTGTCTATTTGTGTGCGACTGTCCATGTCTCCGTATGCCACTACACGTGTGCGGTTTTATCACAATGTATGTACGGTGAGTGACAGTATATTAACGTGTTTACATATGTCTCTGAATATTTTTGTGCCTGTATCGCTCTGCAATGAGTTGTTTGTTGTTTTGGGAGGGAGAAAATTGTGAGAATAGACAGAATGGCTAAAGTGCGAATTGTCCTTCACTGAACATTGTTTTTTTACTCAGTTGGAGGGACATGGATGTCACGGAATCTCCATACACACGTCCCGGTCCTGTCTGGCTCATACCAGGGTGCTCCCCACATGGTTGGGGGGGGGGTGGAGGGGGATCAGATATCGGGTGCTCCACCATCTGGGTTGGCCCTTTCTCTCCTATTACAGTCCGTTTCAGCGGGAATGGGAGAAAGGGGGGGAGGGAGTGGTGGTGGGAGTGTGTGTCCCTGCTGTTCATGCTGGTGTAGGTGGAGGGGGAGGGGGAATAGTGAGGTGTTCGGAGGGAGTCAGTCCACAGTGTTGCAGTGTTATTAGTGTTGGGAGTATAGTGGAGGGAGAGAGTGCTCGTGGTCGGAGGGGCGGGGGGGGGATGGTAGGTGCTGAATTCAATCGTGAGAGTGGTAGAGCCTGACCTTTATTTGGAGATAAAATATGAGCCTTGTTAGGGGGCAGGTGCTATAACAGGTAGTGAGTGTGAGGGCTCAGTGAGAGTGCGGTGAAAGTTAACATGGCAGAGTAGCGATGATATTGATGCTTGTCCTGTGATGCTGGTCATTTCTTCAGCTCATGTCAGCGTCGAGGTGACCCTCCCAGAATGGCTTGTTCACGTCTATCACTAATAACGCCACAGACCCTGTCCCTCAGATTCCACAGAATCAGTTTGGGTGGATCATGCAAATAGGAAGGAGAAGCAAGCATTAGTGTATTAGTGTATTATTTGCTCTCGGGCAAATTCTGTGCATTATATGCTCTGTAAATTAGAGATGCAAAGATTGTATTATTGCATGATCTCAAATTGCATCTAAACTGCGTTAACTAAGTGACTGCCAATGTTGTGAAAAGTCAATTCCATAAGCGTATAACAGGTTGGTTGAAGAGTATGTTGTGACTCAAACAAGAGAGCAGGTTATTTTGGATTTGGTGTTGTGTGGTCAGAAGGACTCATTAATAACCCTGCTCTGAGGACTAGAGAGGTTAATATACTGCATTTTACATGGCGCCTGCGTACAATCTCGAATGTTTGAACACGGAGTGGTAGACACGAAATGGTCGTTAGAATATTAGAATCATTGGGTCCTGCAGCTTGGATACAGGCCCTTTGGACCAAAGTGGTCCGTGCCAATCAAAATGTCCATCTATGCTAGTTCCATTTCCTACCTTTGTCCCTTATTCTTCTAAATCTTTCCTATCTGCGTATTTGTCTAAAAGCCTTTTGAATGTTGTTAATGTACGTGCCTCAATCAAACTGCTGTCTGCTAATTCCATATGTCTACCATCCTCTGCTTAAAAAACTTGACGCTCAGGATCATTTTTATTCTTTCACCTCTAACTTGATGTCCTCTAGTCTTTGATTCTCAAAACTGGGAAAAAGAATGAGCGCATTCACCTTATTGACGCATCTCACGATCTTATACATTTCTATCCGATTTCCCCTCAGTTTCTTCCACTTAAAGGAAAATGCCTGTCCAAACTCTCACTACAACTCAGACCATTGAGTACTGGCAACATCCTTGTAAATTTCTTCTGTCCTCTTTCCAATTTAATCACATCCTTCCTATGGCAAGTGAACAAAACCGAACACAATACTCCAAGTGCATGTCTCACCAGCGTCCTGTCCAACTGCAATATAACTCTCGAACGTCCATACTCAATGCCCTGACTAATGAATGCCAGTGTGCCAAAAGCCTTTTTCACTGCCCTGTCTACGTGCAACTACTTTCAGAGAACCACGGATCTGAGCACCAAGGTCCCCCTGTTTCACTACAATTCTTCAGGGTCTAACATTCACCACGAAATTCCAACCTGGATTTGACTTTTCAAGAAGCAACATCCCACATATTAATCTCCATTTGCCATTTCTCGGCCCACTTCCCCAGCTGATAAAGGTCCTGCTGCAATTTCTGATAACCTCACTGTTCACAGTCCTGCCTATTTTATTGTCACCAGCCTAATTACTAATCATGCTTTGCACATTCTCATCCAAATCATTGATATAGATAACAAACAGTCATAGGCCCAGCACCAACCCCTGAGACACTCCACTAGTCACAGGCCTCAAGTCCAACAAGCATCCTTCCAGTACTAGCCTCTGCTTTCTACCATCAAGACAATTGTGTATTCAATTTGCAAGAGTCCTCTGGATTCCATGCTATCGAACCATTCAGAGCAGCCTATCATGTGGAATCTTATCAAAGGCCTTTCTGAAATCTAGATAGACTATGTCTACCACCCTAACCTCATCAACATTCCAGGTCACTTGCTCAAAAGAACGCTAAAGAATTGTGAGCCATGATATCCTATGTACAAAGCAGTGCTGACTGCTCCTTGTGAATCCGTGTCTTTTCAAATGCATGTATATGTTATCTCTCAGAACCTTCTCAAGTTGTTACAGTTGTTAATCTAACTGGTCTACAGTTCACAGGTTCTTCTTCGTAGCCCTCCTTGAACAAAGGCACAGCATTCTCTACCGTCTAGTCTTCCAGGACCTTCACCGTGGCCAGCGATGATGCAAAAAGATCAGCCAGGACCCCTGCAATATCTTCTCTTGTCTTTTGCTCTGTTCTTGGATACACCTGGTCAAGACCAGAAGCTCTGCAGAAATACTGCAATGTGTGAAATAAAATGTCTATTTCTTTAAGATAGAATCACCAAGGAAAGGGCAAGTGACTTAATGAATGCTAACATGATAAATTAAAGATTATATTAATCGTAGGAAGTGATTTCAGAAGAATTTTAGACATGGTGGAAACCGGAGAATTCTCAGAAATGTGTTTGTGTGGAGTTTGCATATTCTCCCCGTGTCTACGTGGGTTTTCTCCGGGTGCTCCGGTTTCCTCCCACTTCCCAAAGATTTACAAGTTAGGTGAATTGGCCATGCTTATTTGCCCAAAGTGTTCAGCGATGTGTAGATTTGCTGCATCAGTCACAAAATGTAGAATCGGATGGGAATGGGTCTGGGTGGTTACTCTTCGGAGGGGCAGGATGGACTTGTTGGGCCCAAGGGCCTTTTCCATGCTGTGGGCTTTTAACGATTCTGTGAAAGAAGAACACAAAGACTACATAAATCTACAATCTGTATTGCAAAGAAAACAAAATAAAAGCAAGGTTAGATGTGGAATTTTGTAATCAGGAGAGGAGAGGTTATTGTGGAGAACAGGGAAATGACGAAGAAAGCAGCCAGTTACTTTGCATCTGTCATCATGGAGGAAAATCGCTGAGAAATACTAAGTGATCACATGGAACTTGTGGAACTAAAGACATAAACTCAATTCATATCAGTAACAAGGTAATAGTTGAAGGCTAGCATAGTAGTATTGTAGCTGGATTGAGCATTGCTAAGTCTGATGAGCCAGTTGTACTTCGTATCAAAATATTAGAAATAAATCAGCAATAGACCATTAATTGTGCTGTCGATGACTTTTTTATTTTCCTTTACATTCTGCAGAGGCTGGAAGTTAGTAAATGTGTTCCAAGCATTGTAGATGAATGGTAGGAATTCAAGCATCTGCAAAGGGAAGAAGAAATAGTGTGGAGAACTGCAGACCGATTAACTTGACATCTGTAAGGAAACTGATGGAATTTTTTTATAGGGTCTAATATTGGGTATTTCGAAATTAACAGCAACATTGGAGAGAATCAGAATGCGCTGACAGAGTCTGACAGAGTGTTCATATTTGACAAATTTCAGCATGATTTGAACTTGTTGATTGCAACACAGAAATGGCATATTTCGATTTTCAGAAGGCATTTTTTTATCAGAACTCATGCAGTGAATTCATAAATAAAGTAATGTAAATGGTAATTGGAGAAATATATGAAAGTGGAAAGTTAAAGTCAGGTTCACCTTCATTTAAATCAATCAGAACATAGTCGGAAGGTCATGATGAAGCAGTTTCACAGCTTGATAATGAAACTGTACATAAAGTATTGAGTCCAGTGTTGGTGACCAACTCTGAGAAAGAATATACTGACCATGGAGGATGTGCAATGGACAGTCTCCAGATTAATCCCTCCGATGGTGAGATTGTCTGATATGGAAACTCAGCCTGTGTTCGCTAGAGTTTCAAAGAGTGAGAGGTGACCATAGTGAAATTTAGAAAAGTTACTAAACATATGACAAGGTGGAAATAAACAGGATTTTTCTCTGGCTGTCTACTCTACATTTAAGGTAACTAATGGCAGGTAAAGGATGGACCATTTCAGACTGCAATAAGAAGGCAATTCTTCACTTGAAGGGGACTGACTAACACAGGGACATGGAAACCTGCTGGCAGGGCAAGATTAAGGAGAATCCCCAGATATTCTACAGGTACGTCAAGTGGAACAGAATAACCAGGGAACAGGTAGGACTCTTAATTGACTTGCCAAGTTTCATCCAAATCAACTTAGTGGCAGGAGACAGAAGGTCTGATGGTAGAAGTCTGTTTGTTTGACTGGAGAACAGTATCTAATTGTGTCCCACAGGGATCAGTGTTGTGTCCCAAATTATTTGTGATTCGGAGATGCCAGTGTTGGACTGGCTTGGGCAAAGTTAAAAAAGTTGCAAACACTAGATTATATTCCAACAGTTTATTTGAAGGCACGATCTTTCGAAGAGCATAATCACGTGATGAAGAAGCAGCGCTGCGAAAGCTAGTGCGTCCGAATAAAACTGTTGGATTATAAACTGATATTTTATGATTTTTAACCTTATTATTTATCATGTTCATAAATGATGCAGCTATGATTATGGAAGGGATTGGTGTGAGTGTGATAAATCAGTTTGCGTTTGACACAAAGTTTGGCTGGTTGGTTGGCAGTGAGGAGGAAGGCCTTATATTACAGGAAGATACAGATGGAATAATGAAATGGGTGAATCAATGGCCGATGTAATGCAACCCTGATAAATATGAGGTGATGTACTTTGGAAGAAGAAACCAGACGGGGAGGACACAAAGAATAGCAGCACACTAGGAAGCTGAGAGGGTGCTACTCCACATAATGGGTGGCACGGTGGCACGGTGGCACAGTGGTTAGCACTGCTACCTCACAGCGTCAGAGACCCGTGTTCAATTCCCGACTCAGTCGACTGATTGTGTGGAGCTTGCACATTCCCCCCGTGTCTGAGGAGATTTCCTCCGGGTGCGCTGGTTTCATCCCACTGTCCAAAGATGTGCAGATCAGGTGCATTGGCCATGCTAAATTGCCCGTAGTGTTCGGTATTGGGGTGAATGTAGGGGAATGGGTGGGTTGCTCTTCGGTGGATCGGTGTGGACTTGTTGGGCCTGTTTCCACACTGTAAGTAATCCAATCTAATACCCGTGAATGTGATTAAACAGCTTAATGCACAAGTTGACGAATCATAGCGACCATAAACATAGACTGTATTCATGGAGGCACAGATTATAAGAGCTATGTGTAACTTTGGTTAGGCCAAATGGAATACTATGTACAGTTCTGGGAGTCACATTACATGAAGTATGTGATTGCACGGGAGAGGGTACAGTGGAGATTCACCAGGATGTTCCCTTGGATGGAGTAGATCAGCTTGGGTTGTTTACTTTGAAGCAGAGAAGGCTGAGAGGGACGTGCTTCAGAAGGATAAGATTACCAGCACCATGGACAGGATGGATAGACAGCAGCTGTTCCTTTCAGTCAAAGAGCGAAGAAGAAGGGAGTATCATTTTAAAGTGAAGGGCTTGATGTTTCGTGAGGATTTGAGGATTGGTTTTCATCCAGAGGCTGTTGGGGTCAGGAATGCACTTCCTGAGAGGGCAGTTGGCACATATAACCTCACAACCGTTAATAAATACATGGTCGTGCCCTTGAAGTGCCATAACATACATGGCTATGGGCCTCGTATAGGAAAGTGGGACTAATATAGATCATGCTGTATTTCTGACAGTACAGAGCCAGGGCTTCTGTGATTGTATGGGTTGGACGGTCAATCATTGAGCAGCATAAGACAGGAATTGATGAGTTTCTGAAGAATGTATTAACCAGGGTTATAAAAGTAAACTTGTCTCCACGTGCGAGAACAGGGAAGCTATACGTGTCGAATGCCCTGCTCCCTTCCTGATGTTTCTGTGCAGTCTGTGGGAAAGCCCTGTCATTGTTTTCACAAGCTCTTAACCATTAGCAGGGCAGCATCTGTCTGGTTGAAAGGATTGTGTTTCCTGTTCCCTTTTCCAAAGATCGTTGCCGGTGTTCTGTCTGGTTTTATCCTTTAAGAACTCAGAGCAATTTGATACAATTGAGTGTGTTGCTTGGCCGTTTCAGAGACCATTATAGAGTTTCGCACATGTCTGTGTGTCTGTAGGCACTTGTAGACCAGACCAGGAAGCACGGGAGATTCACTTCCTGAAAGTACATTGGGGAAGGGACAGATGTTAACAATGGGCATTAGATTCAAGGTCAATATTACTGGCACCAGATTTTATTCCTCGATATTTTGTTTATTGTTTTCAACTTCCACCAGCTGCCAGAGAATTATCCTGGTCTGGATCAGTAATCCAGTGATATTTGCACAACATATCAATTTTACTGACTTTCCCCCAGTTCACACCCATAGCCATTCGTCCATCAGCCCTGTACTCAGTAACCTAACCAGGTTTCTGATGTGCAAACACATCCAGTTTCATATTCTCATTCTGTTGAGGGTTTCTCCCTGATGTCATGCCTCCAATTTGTTATGTTACTTTAACATATTAATCGGAATCATTTTCTTTCCCATCATAACATCTTCTATGTTTGAAGTGAATATTTTTTCCTCTGTTTTTCTCCCTGATCATGATTAAGACCTCTGTCGTGTCAGTTATGCCAGAGAAAATGAACTTGTGCGCTTTGCGTTTTGTTAACTTCCCAATGTACAGCGCTCTCTGCTGGACAGGGTGTTGGAGCAGATTCAACACATGTCTTTGGAAAATGTTCAAAAACAGAAACTGCTGTAGAAACTAAGGAGGTCTGGCTGCATCTTGTGAGGCGAAAGCTGAGTTCATCTTTCGTGTCCAGCGACCCTTCGACAAAGCTCCCACTTCCTACAGCAATTTGTGCATTTTTATTTCTAGTATTCATAGTTATTTGTTTAATTGAAAATTTGTGCTGTGCCTATTCATTTCTGCAGAAACATAGCAGGTCTGGCAGCATCTGCAGAGACAGAGAAACAGAGTTAGCATTTCAAGTCCAGTGTGATCCTTCTTCAGAACTGAAAAGGATTGGAAACTGGGCATTTTAGTTCCTTGCCAGAGGTGGGGGGTAGGTGACAGGGAAAAGGGGGTGTGACAACAGATAAACAGGCTTTTAGCAGTGGTGAAAAGAGAAGATGGCATAAAATGAGATTAAATTAAGATATGAATGGGGGAAAGGGGTTCTCTCTATTGAATGCAAGATAAAGAAGACACAATCACATAAGGTCATACGGAGGCCAGGAGGGAGAATGTTGAACATGTTTTATTATATAGATCTGTCCAGAGATACATTTTCACTGTAGAGGTCACTGCCGTCAGGCAAAGGAATTCAGGTGCTTGACGGCTTATTGGCACCAGTAAGATTTTCATGCTGCCTTATTATTGTAACATAAAGAAGAAAACAAATAACAGTATGAAGTTTGGGCTGAGCATTGTTTACCTGTCACTTTTAACATTGTTTCAAATTTACCATGCTGATCTTTAAATGCTTGTTCTTGAAGTTAGTATCAGATGGAGTATAAGAGGTTGAGGGGTGACATTATATTAATTTGCAAAATCAGGGGAGACTTGGGCAGGGTGAAAAGCCGAGGTCTTTTCCACAGGATAGTTAAAGTAACTCATAGAGCCATAGGTTTATGGTGGAAGAGGGAAGATTTAAAAGGGACGAAGAAGGAACTGTTATTTGCACAGAGGGTGACGTGTTTATGGAATGAGCTGCCAGAGGAAGACTGGCAGATGCAAGTACAGCTCCAACATTTAAAAGACATTTGGACGAACATGTGAATGGGGACCGTTTAGAGGCATATGGGCCAAATGCAAGAAGATGGGAATAGTTTAGTTTGGAAAACCTGGCCGGCATGGACAAGTTGGACCAAAGATTGTGTTTGTATGTGATAAGGCTGTATGAATATAGAAAGCGAAGAAAAGGGAAGAAAAGATGTGATATAAGTAAATTGGCAAGAAATATAAAGACAAGCAGCACAAGCTTTTCCATGTATGTAAGAAGAGTTAAAGAGGTGTGTGTGTGTGTGTGTGTGTGTGTGTGTGTGTGTGTGTGTGTGTGTGTGTGTGTGTGTGTGTGTGTGTGTGATCGTTGATAAAAAGGAAAAAAGGAAGCCAGGAAAGTATATTGAGGATATTTGGAGGGTGTGACTGGGGAACTGGATACAGGGAACAGACAGATAATTTACACCTGTTTTTTACATAGTTCCTCACAGGTAAAGGAGCTGTAAATATTTCAATGATATAAGCAAAATGGTAACAGCAGGGAAAATATTGAGCTGTCTCAAACAGAAGGAACAAGACAATTCTCAAACAGATTAGTCCAAAGGTAAACAGGTCATCAGCAATTCATAGCTGGTTTTAAAAGAAGTGGTCACAGAGTGGCTGGTGGCACTGTGTGAAATATTCCATAACTCTCTGGATTAAAGGAGTGATCCAGTGAAACTGGAGACACTCCAATGTGGTGCCTGTCTTCAAGAAACGAGTGATACTGAAAGCAGGAAAGACTTAGCCTCACCATTATTGCTGGGAATCAGTGAGAGTCTGTTTTTAAGGAAGGAAATGCAGAACATTTAGAAAAGCTTCACACAGAGTCAGCATGGTCTTGTTAAAGGAGAACTACATTTTGCCTGTTAAATCATGCAAAGTGTTTCTGGAAATCCGTGAGAATGTAACAAATGGCCTTGATAAAGGGGGACTGGAAGACATGAGGCTTTCCAGAGATTTTCCACAAGGTATCACAAAGTAAAGGTTCTTATACCACACAGAAGGTCATAGTTTGGGATGGATTAGCATGGGGTGGCACTTGGTAAACACTTACAAATCGGAGAGTCATGATTCATCGAGCTTTATGAAAAAAATGTATCTACTGGAGTACCACAAATAGCAGTCCGAGGCAAGAGCTGCTTACAAGAGCTGGACTCAGCTCCTGACGGCGGGAGCTGAGTACAATATACATCCGAGTTTGAGGATGACACTGACAACCAAAAGGCAGGCTGTTATTAAATGGTGAGGACTCCCAAAAATCGAGCAGTACAACGGATTGGGCTGTTCATTTATCTGAAACATTACGTCAGCATGTTGATGCAGAAATGTTGGCTCATTAGACTAGTTCCTGAAATGAAAGGATTGAATTATTGAATACATCAAAAATGCTGAGTTGATTATTCATTGTGGTTTAAATGAATGAGAGTGTTATTACTGAAACGGATAAGATACAGAGGGGGCTTGACAAGGTCGGTGTTGAGAATATGGTTCCACACCAGAGCAGAGTCTCGAAGTCAGATATGTAGATACAGAATAAGGAACATCGATTTCAAATTGAGATGTAAAGAAATGTCTTCTTTCAGAATGCAGTGAATGGCTGGAATTTCCTAACCCCGAGAGTTGTGGAGGTTGCGTCACTAATTATATTTACAGACGGGTGGATTGGTTTGTGACATTTCAGCGAGTTGAGGGATGCAAGGGGTTAGCAGGAAAATGAATTTGAGCCGTGGGTAGATCAGCCATGTTCTTATTGAATCACAGCGCAGGTTCCTATTTCTTACGTACTTATTTATGTTTTTGGAAAATACTTGATTATTTTCCTGTAAATGATGTAAAATGTTGCATTCAGAGACGGCAGAGGGTTTGTCTGAGTTGACCTTGTGTGGGGCATGGGGGCTGTATTCAATGCGAATCTGAGCCTGTAACATGACCTACATCAGGAGCAGAAGTTACAGAGAGGGGAAGCCTGAAAAGAGGGATTGGGGGAGGGGAGTCACTGCCTGACCCAGCCTGGATTTTCCTATACATTTGCCAAACCACACCTAACCATCGGAGTGGCCTCAATCTGCTCCTGCACAGCAGGACCGAAGGGCTGAATGGAACAGACAACTGGGCTATTTGGCACTTTGACACTATTCCAACAGTCAATAAATCATGGCTCATCTCATTGTGTTCCCAGCTGCACTTTTCTCTGATTTCACAATGATTCCTGATTCACCTGTCTGTGGAAAATCAGACAAAGCCAGCCTCGATATAATATAAAGATTCAGCCCTCCCAATCTTCTGGGCGAGAGAATTCACACTTGAATGAATTCCCACTTTGTGAATTTCTCCTCAGTCCGGTTCTGACTGAGGTTGGAGGGTGTCACTGTTTCAATTTCTAGTCCCACTCCTGCACTGCTCACAACAAATTTTAAATGTAACCGGGTTGGTGGTATGGCCGATGATAAAGGTCTAATACTGGGTCAAGTTCAGTTATCAGAACAAGCCAGTTGGATTTCTTCAGTCAGCTACAAGTAATTAACAGAACTAACCGAGGAGTATGATGGATATGTGATGAGCACTGCGGCTGCACATCACCAAGGAGCTGGGTTCAATTCCAACCTCAGGTGAGTTTGAACATTCCCCACGCATCTGTGTGGGTTCCCTCCCAATGCTCCAGTTTCCTCCCAAAGTACAAAGATGTGCAGCTTAGAGTGGGTTTGCCATGCTCGATTTCCCATTGTTGAGAGAGCGTCCCCTTCATGGTACCCTTGTCAGTGTGGGGAATTTAACCTGCGCTGCTGGCCTCCCTCTGCATCACAAACCAGCTGTCCAGTCAACTGATTGGGAGATAGTGTAACTGTTACAGAGAGAAACAGGCACAGGCAAAGAGTAAGAGAAACTTTCATAACAATGAAAATGGTACAATTCAGATAACGGTCAAGATTAGAGCTGAGGATAAAATGTTCTCTGCTCAAAATTGTATTTCATAACGCGACAAGTACAGAGAAGCAGTGGTTGGCTGAATACAATAAAGTGAAACAAAGTGAAATAGCCAGAATTACTAACTGTGATTGGATATAAAATAAGTCCATATTTTTGCAGGAACCCAGGGGGTTGAATTACTGAAAGTTCCTATACCTGAAAATGGGTATTCTTTGGAACACTATCTGGAAAATTCCATATTCAAAGTGTGTCTGTGTGTGTATGCGTGTGTGTGTGTGTGACCGCAGATATTGCACTGAGCTGGGTGGTGAGCTCAGACCATGCTCGGTGGGGCTGGTGGTGAGGCCTCCTCTGGGAAGAGAATGGACCCCCCTGTACTAGCCCATCCACTAGGACCTCTGTGCCTCTGATGAAAAACCGTGGTGTTAGCTCCACTTACCTGCCATTCTCAGGATCAACTGCGCATGGTGGTTTCAAACTGAGGAAGTACAACAGTGTGCCCATTGGCCTTTGAAAGATGGCACCAGTGTCAGTGATCGTAGAATAGCCAGGGGCATCAGTGCGATGGTGAGTCTCTCCATCCATGTTGGGTTGGAGAATTGGGGTGGCATTGAATGCGAGGAACAGAGTAAATGTATCTTTCCAAATGATAGTGTTTTGTTGAAAGACTGTTAGGAGTATTGTGTACAGATTGAATCAGCTTTATAAATAATGATCTCGTCAGCGATTCAGTCCAAAGGGGTTTCACCAGACTAAACCCTGGCATGATGCTACCATGAAGAGAACGTGAAGAAACTTATGCTTAATAGAGTGTGTTAAGGTGTTTGTGAGTTTGTATTTTAAAAAATGCTGAAGCACATTGAGTGTTGAAGATACAAAATTGCCTTATTAGATCAATTAAAGGAACGCCCAGGTCAATTCACATTTCCTATGTATTGGAGTGCAAATATATCCACTGTAAATATATTGGTTGGTGCCTGTTCTAGTTGAGGAGAGATCTGCACGGTAACAGCATGTAGATTGTGGTTTTTGAGGGTGGTGAGAGGTTCAGCCGGTAACAGTATTGCAAATGGACAACGCAGCAGAATCATCTAGCCTGCGATAAGAAAACATGCATCATTCTCCCTCACTACTAACTTCATGAGAGCAATGGGTGATGGGAGATGTGATCAATAGCCAGCGGTGCCAATATTCAATCCATTCCAGTAGTTTTTGTGAACTGAAGGAACCATACTGAAAGGGGTTAAATGGAGCTGTTTGTTCAGTGACTGTGATTGATGCCAGTCTCCATGGATCCTGGTTGTGTCATTGGATGTTTTCCGTCTCCTATTAGTAAGAGGCCTCTTGCAAAGGTTTATGCCATTGTCGCAGCAGATGCATCAACTCCAACGCTCAAAGGGACACAGCTGCAGAGACACAAAAAGGAGATTTAAACATCTGAGAATAGTCTGGAATGATCCATTAATGGATCAGAATCAGAGAACATTAGACTGGAATGCTGCAACAATGGACAGGAGTTTATCCTCGGGTCTTGTCTTTATTTCCTGGCCTTGGTCAACATTACCATATCGGATATTGGGTGCACTGCTGATTATCCAGGCGGGTTACTATCCTATCCTCGCAATTGTTGGTGTTCCTGGTAAGTTTCTTCACCTCTATCCATTTATTAATCTCTTCAACCATGGCGAACTTCTTTGCTATTTCTGTTATCTATATTTGACAAAGACGAAAACTATTGTCTTCAGTTTCAAATGCAAATTCCATTAATTACCCACAAATTTCAGAACCGCCCTCACAAACATCTGAGAACAAGACTGTTCACAATACCGAAGTACCTTTCATCCCTGAATTCATTTATGTCTCGGTATTCTGTCCATCACCAAACCAACCCACTACCAGCTCAATTATATGCCCAGTGACCATCTTGGCTTCAATGCTGACGCTTAATTATCCATTATCTATGCTTCGGTAAAATTCAGACGTTATGGTTCCACCTCTCTTCTAAGCACTCTTTCAGTTGCAAATATTTTGATCACATCTTTGTTCTTGTCTCTAAAATAACTTAATGACAGGAACACTCTCTCAGAGCAGTAATGTCCGAAGAAATGTAATTGAGATGAACAGGTTATTACACAGAAAGACACTGTTCCACATCCTACCACAGACGATGTCAGAAAGTAAATACACAAGGCAGGAATTGGGAAACAAAGCAAGTTTTACTAATAACAACCATTACATCTCCAGAATTTTGTCTATACGTTTGTCTATTTCACTGATGTCCTTTGGCAAATAGATCTTGCATTACTCTCTGGTCTGGTTTAAGATTTTAAATCCCTTTCCTCATTGTCCTTGAGATGGTGTTGGTGAGCTGCCTTCCTGACCCACTGCAGTCCGTGGGCTGTAAGTCGTCAGTGCTGAGGTCCATGCGGTTTCATTTCTTTGAGGCTTTGAAGTGACTGATACAACTGAATGGCTGGCTTGGCTATTTCAAACTGCAACTGAGAATTAACCACATTACTGTGGAGTTACATGTAAGCCCGACCAGCTGAAGATGGTAGATTTCCTTTCCTGAAGGGCATGAGGGTGCAAGGTAGGACAATCGACATTGGTTTCATTGTTTCAGTTGATTCTTAATTCCTGATATTTTATTGAATTTAATTTCCAACATTTACCATTGTGGGATTCGGATCCGGTATCTGGGTCATTACCTGATTCCCTGGATTCATATTCGGAGATTATACAGCTAGATCATCGCCTCCTCAGTATCTCCAATCAACTCCAATGGCAACAGTGATGTTGTTGTTGGTGTGACTTTGCTTCATAAGGCAAATAAATGATTGGCAAAAAATGCCATCCTTCTCAGTTTGTGTTTATGAGAAGGTGAGATGATGGGAAGTACTCTTGGGGAAAAGGAGCTGGATGTCCTTGATCATGAGGCACGAACAGAATTCATACAGAGCAGTCGGGTACTGGCAGGTGGGACTAGATTGGGTTAGGATATCTGGTCGGCATGGACGGCTCGGACCGAAGGATCTGTTTCCATGCTGTGCATCTCTATGACCCTATTACTCAGCAAGTAATCAGCACAATAAATGAGTAGGAGCGTTCATTACAAAATGATTAAAGTATAAGAATGAAGACACTGTCCTGCAGTTGTGGAGTGTACTTGAGACAGTATTTTCTTTCACTTATAATCAATGATCTCCTTGGTACAGAGAGACGGTGTAATGGAGTTTCACCAGACTAATCCCTGAGGTGATGGTACCATGAGGACAGTGTGAAGGAATTTGGCTGCCCTTTCCTTACCTCTCGCCGTTAGCTCAAGATGTTTCATTTGCAACTGAATTCTTGCCATCTCTGATTCTGTTGGTTTCTCCAGCAAGTTTAATTGATGAGATACCGCTGCAATTATTTCTCCTTTCCTCATAGAAGCAGTCAGTTCCAATTCCAGCTTCTCTGCTAATTCTTGCAACTCGGTCTTATTCATTTTTCGTAAATTTCCAAAGTCACTGCATGCACACCCAGAAAACGTTTGGCGACTGAAATAGCCATTACTATTCTAAGTTTTCTCAACCCAATCAAACTAATATCCAAAATGAAACATTTGACTTTCGATAAAATGCAGAAGAGGGGGGAGAAAAGAAAGCAGCAGAACAGAGAGTAAAAAGAAAGAATGGCAAAAGAGAGAGCAATGGGGAGAGAGAAAGAGAGAACTTTTGAAGAGCAAAAACTGACAATTAAAAAGAAAAGTCAGTGTAAAAGGCTGGAGATAACGTCTGAGGGTGCGCTTAGTAAGGAAGAGAGTGAGGATGAGCAAGCCCCTGGTAGTCAGAAGCCTAGTGAGAATTTGTTTGAGTATGTTCAAGCATCGCCTCAATTTGATGAGAAGAATGTGATGCCCTTTTCATCACATTTGAAAAGTTGGCTAAACAAATGCAGTGGCCAGAGGCAATGTGGGTTTTGTTGATCCAAACGAAATTTGTAGTTAGGACTGGTGAGGTATTCACATCCCTATCAGAGGAGGTATCTGGGGAGTATAAGGAGGTTAAAAAAACATTTTGTCTGCATAGGCAACCTTTCAGGAATTTAATGAGGGATCCTGGTGAAACCTACACTGAGGTTGTAAGGATCAAACAGACTAATTTCGATAGTTGGATAAGAGCTTTAAAATTCAAGCAAAGCTATGATGCCCTTAAAGAGGTTAACACTTGGAGGAATTCAAACTGCCTGAAGTAGTGCAAACTCAGGTGGAAGAGCAGAGAGTGTAAACAGCAAGGTTAACTATTGAAATGGCTGATTTTTATGAACTGGTCCATAAACTTGGTTTGGCTTCCAGAACCAGTTCTGGTCTCTGAGGGACAGAAATTGGAGCAAACAGATATCCTCACGTGCAAAGGGAAAGGTAGATCACAGTGGAGATCATAAGGAGAATTTGCCACAGTAATAAAGAAAACCTTGAGGGGGACAAAGAAGTTAAAAACCTGTCGTGTCTTCATTGTAAAAAAGAGGGCCACACAAAATCACAGTGTTGATGGGTTGGGAGAAAACCAGATGTAGGATAACCAAATAAGCCTGGACGTTTTGTTGGACTCGTAACAAAAAAACATAAGGGAAAGTAGGCAACTGCCTCAGAGTGTACAAGATGATCAGTGGACGTGCCAAATGTGAAAACAAAACTTACATGAAAGGGTAAAGTTTATTCATATAGGCTAGGATTAATTGGTAAGAAGGTTTCAATATTAATTGACACAGGATCTTTTCAGTCTGTAATGCTGAGGGGTGAGGCTTTATGCACTCTTGAGAGACTATTTCCAGAAAATGTGCTGGTAACAGGAATTCATAGTGAGGAAAAAAGTGCTCAGTTATGTAAAGTTGTGCGGTAGGTGTACTAGACCCCTAACTTTCAGCTCTAGGAATAAAATTTGTCCTTGCAAATAACATAGCTGCTTCACTGGTAGGCGTGCTGCCGACTCCAGTTGAAAAGCCAGTGGAGATGCAGGCAACTGAAGACCTGGAGAATATGTCTCCAGGAATTTCCCCTGATTGCATCACCAGACGATCACAGAAGCACAGGTTTAAGCAGGATAAAGGCACAGATAACGAAGCTGATGTAGAGTTATCCAAGTTTCTTTTTGACCAGATAAGTGGAAAACAGACGGAGCAAGTAGGAAAATGTGAACGTATTTTTAGCTCTGCTAAGCTGATTGAATTACAGCAGAAAGATGTGGAGTTACAGAAGTTATATCAAAAGATATTTTGCAAGAAAGAGAATGAATGCATTCCTGTGTGTTATTACTTAACAAATGATGTTTTAATGCAGATATGGAGATCAGCACACATTGAAGCAGATCAGACGTGCACAGAAATTCATCAAATTGTTTTGTCTGTTGGGGAAAGAAAGGGAGTGCTGCGAGTGGCACGTGAGCTACAACTTGGAGATCATTTCGGGGTGAGGACATTACAGGCTGAAATACAAAGATATTTTCACTGGCCTGGACTACACAAAGATGTAGTGAATATTGCCAAATGTCTCAAACATGTCACATACGCAGTAATAAAACCTGCAACTTTAATACCTATTCCAGCATTTGAGGAACCGTTCACAAGAGTCATGATAGATTGTGTAGGTCCCCTATCGCAAAGACTAAGTGGGAATAAGTATTTCTTAACAATAATGGATGTGTCAACTAGATTTCCAGAGGCAGACCCATTATGCAGCATCACAGCTAAAAGAATTGTAGAAAAAAATACTTATTTTTTACGTAGGTACGGATTACCAAGAGATCCAGATAGATCAAACCTCACATCCGAACTATTCAAGCAGGTGATCGATAACTTGGGAATAAAGCAATTCAAATCTGCTACGTAGTATTCGGAATCACAGTGAACATGAGCGAGATGGCATCAAACAGTGAAAACCATGTTGAGGGTTTATGGTCAGGATAATCCAGATGATTGTGATAAGGAAATTACTTTTGAACTATTTGTGATCAGAGACGCACAGAATGAATCGACCAAATACAGACTATTTGAATTAATTTTTGAGCATGAAGTAAAAGGACTGTTAACATTGGTTAAGGAGAAATTTAATAAGGCAGAATTCAGAGACCACTCATTTGGACAATGTGTCAAATTTTAGGGAACGATTAAATAGAGCTGGAGAGTTGGCTAGACAGCATTTAAAAGTATCACAGCATACAATGAAACAGGAAGTGGATCAAAAATCACAAATTGGCAATTTTGCAATTGGGAATAAGGTATTGGTGTTACTTCCAGTAACAGTTGAGCCTTTAGAAGCAAGTTTTAGTGTACCATATCAAATTGGGAAGAAATTGAATGAGGTGAACTACTTGGTACGGACTCCAGACAGGAAGAAATCTCACGGAGTGTGTCATGTGAATATGCTCAACAGGTATTTTGATAGGGAAGGAAAGCAAGAGGAGAAGGTATTAATGATTACAGCACAGAAGGAAGACCCACGTTCAGAGGATTCTGAATTGGACATTCCTATATCAAATTGAACAATGAGAAAGTTGCCAAAAATTGGGATAAATTATTGAGTTACCTTCCACAAGAAAAGCATAGTGACCTGAAAGAGTTATTACGGTATCTTGGAGAGATATACAGAAATAAACTGGGAAGTACGAACATATTGTGCATGATGTAGACACAGGAGATGCAGTTCTGATTAAATAAAATCCTTAAAGGCATTATCCTCTGAAGTTGGCACAGGTTCAGAAGGAAATAGAGCACACGCTCCAAGATGGCATAATCGAAATGAGTTACTGTGCTTGGAGCTCATGTATAGTCATGGTGCCAAAGCCAGATGTTACCCAGCGGACATGTGAGGACTATCACAAACTCAACTTCGTTACAAAGGCTGATGCATATCCAATTCCATGTTTGGAGAACTTTGTCGAAAAAGTGGGAGAAGCTACTTACATTTGTAAGTTAGACTTGCTCAGAGGCTACTGGCAAGGACCTCTGTCAGAGAGAGCAAAGGCAATTTCGGCTTTCATAACACTAAATGGATTGCATCAGTTGATATGTAAAACGATCCAGCCACCTTTCAGAGACTGATAATGAGGTCATTGTCGGATTACCCAACTATGTGGTGTACATTGGTCACATGGTAGTTTTTAGTCACTCATGAAAGGAACATTTACAGCATTTATCGGACTGGTTTGATTGACTTCAGAAGGCAGGCTTGCAGGTAAACCTAGCTAAAAGTGAATTTGAGAAAGCCTAAGTCACGTTCCTGGGTCACGTTATTGGACATGGACCAATGGCCCCATGAGATACAAAAACGAAAGGAGTTGGGGAACGTTCCACACCGTCGACAAAAATAAATATGTAATACTACCGTTCATAGGCTTGACTGGATTTTACTGAAAGTTTGTGCCAAACTTTAAGCAGTGTGGCTGCTCCACTCACCGAATTGTCAAGGGCAAGAACTCTCAGTGGACAGAGGACTGTCAAAAGGCATTTTCCAGCCTAAAACCTGTGTTAGACACTGCCCCAATATTAGCTACACTAGATTACACGAAGATTTTCAAGGTGGCTATCGTTGCCAGTGATGTGGGTGTCAGTCCGGTGTTCCTGCAAGAGGACGATGAGGGAATAGAAAGACCAATCGGGTGTTTTTTCTGGGAAGTCGAACACTCATCAACAGAAATGTTCAACGGTGGAGAAAGAGACTTTAAACTTGGTGTTGGCATTACATTATAACTGTGTTTATATTACCAACAATGCATCTGAGACAATCATATAAACTGATCACAACACATTGACATTTGTGGAAAAAAATTAAAGACAAAAATGCCAGACTGTTTAGATGGAGCTTGTTGTTGCAGCCATTCAATCTGACAATTGTGCATGTGGCAGATCGTGAAAACGTGAAAGCTGATGAGTTACTGAGACTAGAATGAGATACGGAGATGTTTTGTATGGGTTTGTGCATGTTTGAATGTTTACAATTAGTACAGTATAGCTGTCAGTTTTGAGACTACTAACTGGGTTTGAAGGGTTAAAAATGCAGCCACCTTTTAGCGTTGTTTTTTTTTTAGTGGGGAGAGATGTGGGAGAAAAAGTGGGAGAAGCTACTTACATTTCTAAGTTGGACTTGCTCAGAGGCTACTGGCAAGGACCTCTGTCAGAGAGAGCAAAGGCAATTTCGGCTTTCATAGCACTAAATCGATTCAAAGCAAGTCCCTTTTTGTCGAAAAGGTGTTCCTTGGCTCAAGGAGACTCTGGCCTTGTTTTTTTTTTAAAGAGGAACAATAAAACGGGGCCAAGCTCCAATCAGAGCTGAAAAATGTGTTGCTGGAAAAGCGCAGCAGGTCAGGCAGCATCCAAGGAGAAGGAGAATCGACGTTTCGGGCATAATCCCTTCCTCACTTTCTCCAAGCTCCGATCAGTCTGGTTTGGGACAGAGATGAAAAGTACTTTCAGAGGTCTTTTGTTTATATGGAAACAGATGAGTCTTCAGCCCAAAGTGGCCATGCTTTATAAGTGACCAGTATAATCAACGGAGAGTGGTGAGCTATTTTAGCTGAACTAGCTGAGCTGACCAGTTTTCAGTTGAGTCTTGAACTGGGAAGTTCAACTGTGAGCTGTGTGGAAACTCTCTCTCTTTTCTGACCTTCAACTTTTCTGACCTTCAACAAGCTCCATCTAAACAGTCTGGCATTTTTGTCTTTAATTTTTTTCCACAAACGTCAATGTTTGTGTTCCATTTATACTGGTTTTTTTTATTATTGGGAGTTTGCTTATTGGGACAGTTGTGTGTAATCGGAACAGCATAATTAAGTCTAGTTGCATAGGTTGAATTCTGTCGTGATTCTTTATTCTGTTCTTTGTGTTTCATTGTGTAATTTTATGAATAAAGTTTTTGTCTGTTTCAAAATCTAGTAGTCAACCTAGCTAAATTACCTCCGGTAATTTTCATTGTACACTTACCGAAACAAATTGCAAAGGTATGCTCTGCGCCGCCTGCTTAAAATTGTCTAACCTAGTCCATAACATCTCGGAGATGGAAAATGCCTCCTTGGAACTTGGCACAAACCATTCACTTTCCCTCCTCATGATCAGCAAACCACGTTAACATAGCACGTGCGTACCATTAGCAATGGAGCCAGGAGGAACAACATGGAGCAGTCTGTCTGTGCAGTCTGTGCCTCATTGGTTTGTCGTGTTGCAGCAACAATGACATTGTCCTATTTCAGTCTAACAATTTGGAGGGGCTGAATGGCCTCTTCTGCTCATGTGTCAGTGTCTGGAGGAACTGAATGTCTTCCTCCTGGCCCGAGGGCAGAGGTTCAAGGACTTCAGTGGGCAACCCGTGGTTCCTGCCTACCAGCACGTTGTGCTGACCAGACACTATCTTCCTGACTTATAGGAGACAAACAGAAGGCTGGAAGAACACAGCAAGCCAGGCACCATCACGAACTGGGAAAGTCAACATTTCAGGTATAACCGTTCTTCAGAACTGGGTTGGGGGGTAGGGGGAGCTGCTGATAAAGAGGGAAGAGAGTGGTTGGGGTGGGGAGATTAGGAGGATGGTCAGTTACGGCTATGTGGACACAAGTAGTTTGTGCAACCCGGTTGGGCGATGGGAGGGATGAATCAGGTTGGGAGCTGAAAGGTAGGGTCATTAGGTGGAATGGAAGACCTCCCAGTCACTTCCTATTTCAATTCTCTTTCCTAATGCCTTTCTGACATGGCCATCCTCGGCATCCTCCATTGCCACAATGAACCAAACCATAATTTGGAGGAACAAGATCTCATCTGTTACCTGTGCAGCCTGCACCCCAGGGACTCAACATTGAATTCTTCAATTTCTAATAACCTCCCTTCCAGTCCCCCGACTCTCTTCCCATGCCCTCCCCTCCATTCCATTCCTCTGAGCAATCTTTGTCCAGCTACCAACTGGATTCAGCCCTTCGATCAACAACTCGCTGATACCTTTATCTGTGTCCACTTATCCACACCTCGCCACTCTGCCTCCTCCTCCCTCACCCGCACTTTATCTATATACCCCCCTACTCCCATCCACAGTCCTGACGAGGGGTTATATCCAAGGCGTTCACTTCTCAAAGTCTTGATGCTGCCTTGTTTATTCTGTTCTTCAAGCCTCCTGCGAGTGTATTTTAGATTCCAACACCTGTTTTTATTTTAAATTGTCTTCTTGCGTAATAGGCAGGAGTAAATGAACGCATTGCGCCTCCTGTTATCCAATAAATCTGATGGGCTGAATGGTTTTCTTATATTATGGTGAAACTAGTTAGAGTTGCTGAAGGGGTTCCTCTTTCTTTTAACCGTGGAAATGTTTAGTGTCCAGCAGTGCTTTTGATTAATGTTACCTATACATTAACAGCACAAGCTTGAATGTTGTCCAGATTTGATTCTTCAGTACCTTAGGAGGTGACCCATTGTTCTGAACATTGTATAATCTTGAAAGAATATCCCCACCTCTGATTGCATGAAAGAGGGAAAGACATTGATGAAGCAGTTGATGATGTTTGTGCCAAAGAAGCTACCCTGAGGATTGCCCACAGAGATATCCAGGGACTGGGAGGATTGATGCCCACCAGCCCCATTGTGCTCTGAATGATTCAGCCAGCGGGGAGTTTACAACTGATTCTCATCAAGTTCAATTTTGTTCAGTCTCCTTCACATCTTGCTCAATCAAATACTACCATGATATCAGGGCCAGTCACTTTACGCTGTGTTCATATCTTCTATCCATGTCAATGTATATGTGTGGGGGGTGTTTCCTTCTCTCAGGGAGGAGTGATGGTTGGGGCCAGACAGTTAGGGGAGGCTAAAGCACTGAAATGTTTGGGGGTAGCGAGTGGGTGTCAATGGGTTTTGACACGTCAGAGAGTCGAGGGCTACAAAGAATTGGGCATAAAAGAGAAATTGCGGCCGAGTGCAAATCAGCCCTGACTTACTGAATGGAAGAGCAGGTCTGAGGGGCTATGTGGCCTGGTTTTATTCCAGTATACCCCATAGTGCAGTCACTTTGTGGCCTCTTCCATTTCCTGTGTTACTGATTCAATTAGCTGAATAGATTGATCCTGTCGCAGTGCAACTGGATACTGGTGCTGCATGATCTGGTTACAGTTTTATAGGCCCGAGGGGCTTATTGGTCTCCTCCTGTAATTGTACATCAGGCTCCAGGGGCTAAAAAGCCTCACTCTGTTCTGCTGTAACTGAAATCCATATCGACTGAATCTCCTGCCAATGGAGAAATTGAGCACAGCAGATGCTGGAGATCAGTGTCAAAAAGTGTGGCACTGGAAATCACGGCAGGTCAGGCAGCATCAGAAGAGGAGAATCGATGTTTTGGATGTTCCTGATTAAAGGCTTATGTCCGAAACATAGATTCTTCTGCCGCTCGAATATGCCTGACCCGCTGTGCTTATCCAACACCACATGTTTTAAAATCTACTGCCCCACAGAAATCAATCTTCCTGGTCACATCATCCACTTACGTTACGAGAATTGTCAGGCATAATCTTCCTCGCATAAAGCCTCACTTACTATTCCTAATCAAAGCCTGTCTTTCTAAATCCATGTACATCTTATCCCTTAGAACCTTCTCAAGTAACTTACCTACCACGGATATTATACCTATTGATCTGTAGTTCCAAGGCTTTTTTTTGTTCAGTTCTTCTTGAATAAGGGCACAACATTTGCTATTCTCCAGTCTTCCGGGACATTACCTGTGGTTACTGATGATAAACATTAAAAGCCAGGGTCCTCGCAAATTCGTCTGGAGCCCCTTGAGGTGTTCTTGGATATATCGGGTAAGGACCATGAGATTTATCCACTTTCAAACATTCTAGTACGTCTACAATCTCCTCAACTATGATATAGATTGGCTCCAAGATATCATCACGAACTTCCTCAAGTTCTCAAGTCAACATGTCTTTCTCCACGGTAAACATAGAGCAGAGATATTCGTTGAGGACTTCACCCATCACTTATAGTTCCACACATACTTGTCCACATTGGTCTTCGATGGGTCCTATTTTCTTTCCTGTTTTGATTTTTAAAAAACATATTTAAAGGACCTTTTTGGATTCATCCTAATCTTCTCAGCCAAGGCTCTTTCTTGCCCTCTTTTCACCCTACTGATTTCCTTCTGCAGTAAACTCCATTATCTCTTATATACCTCCAGGAATTCCTTTGATCCCAGCTGCCTGGACCTGAGCCACGCACCAAGTTCGACCATGAACCTGTGGACCAGTTTTATCCCTCTCCATAACTATTTGAACATTAATAGAACTTCGGTTAATGGTCACAAATTGCTCCCCCACTGTTAACTCAGTCACCTGTCCTGCCCTATTTCCGAAGGAAATTTCGTGTTTTGTCCCTTCCCGAGTAGAGCTCTCTCTATATTGCTTGAAGAAACTTTCCTGAAGCTTTTATCAGATTCTATCTCATCAAATCCCTTAACGCTCTGGCCGTTCCAGTCTGTATTCGAAAAAATAAAAGCCCCTATTATTATAACCCCATTGCTCTTGCAGGTTTCCCCTCTTTCCCTGCACATTTATTACTCTCATTCCTGTTGACTATTTGGGGGCCTAAAGCACATCCCCAATCACCTCACGAACACCTTCCTATTTCTTAACTCCACCCACAAAGCCTCACTGGGTGATTCATCAGTTATTTTATCTCTGATTACTGCTGCGGTACTCCCCTTAATCAGAAATGCAATTCTCCTCCCCTCCTTCCAACATTTCTGTCTCACCTAAAGCAACTGTACCCTGGCACATTAAGCTGTCAGTCCTATCCATCACTTAGCAATGTTTGTGTAATGGCTTTAATATACCAGTCCCACCTACCTATCCACGCCCTGAGTTAATTGGCCTTACCTGTATTGAAATAGATGCAATTTAATCCAAAAGGTATTTCTCTCTGTCATTTTCCAGCCTAAATTTACTATTTCTGATTACTCTAGCTCCTTCCAGCCTCGCACTTGTCTCCCTGCTCTTGAGGATACCACCCCCTGCCGATCTAGTTTAAACCCACCCACGGAACACTAGCATAACTGGCATCCACGATATTGGTGTCCCTTCCAGTGCATGTCTCGGACGGTAATCTCCCTCTAAGGAGATGACCACTGTCAAGGTTTTTTTAAAAATGTTTCTCCGAGCTCTCTGTAATCTCGCTCCAGAACCTCGGCCCGATCTCAACGGGTATCATTTGTGCCAACGTGCATAATGATTTCTGGCTGCTCACCCAACCCCTTGAGAATGTTCAGCAGCCATTTGGAGACATCCTGGACCCGAGCAGCGGGGAGGTAATCCACCATCCTGGATTCCCGTTTGTGGCCACAGAATCTCCGATCTGTCCCACTAACATTAAACCCTCCTACTTTAACGTCCTGTTTACCTTTATCCTTTCCCGCTGTGCCCCTGAGCTAGTGGTAATACCACCAGCCTGACTATTGCTGCTTTCACCTGAACGGACATCGCCCCCAACAATCCAAAATGGTCTACATGTTATGGAGAGGAATGGCCACAGGCTATTTCTGCACTCTCTGCCTACTCCCTTTGCCATTCCTGGTGGTCGCACAGCTACGCTCTACCTGAAATATGACAGGAAGCAAGGAACGCCTGTTGGATTAAATTGTGTTTATTTAAATACAACAGGACTGACAGGTAAACTCAGGGCGATGAACGTTAGACTGGAATATTACTCGGGGTGTGTCTTGGGTGTGGCCACCACACTAAAGCACTTATCTATGAAGTCCTCAGTATCTCGGATGACCCTGAGTGCATCCTAAATTATCTTCAGCCCAACAAGTCCGCACTGACCCTCCAAAGAGAAGCCCATCCAGACCCACTCCCCTACACTACAGGCAAATGAGCACGACCAAATCACCTATCCTGCACATCTTTGAACTATGGGAGGAAACCGCATTACCCAGAGGAAGCCCATGCAGACACGGGCAGCATGCGCAAACTCCACACAGACAGTTGCCCGAGCCAGGATTTGGCCCCTGGTCCCTTGTGCTGTGAGGCAGCAGTGCTAACCACTGAGCCATCATGCAGCCCATCTCCAGCTCCCTAATACGGTCTCCCAGGAGATGAAGCTGGGTGCACAGTCCACAGTGCAGGATTTGTGTCGACATCTGAGGTTCTCTGGGCTTGTTTTCCTAAATCTTATCTTTGGCCAGCGAAGGAAGGAGACTCGACAGTGATGCAGTGTTTAGGTCTTCAGCACTCCTTGACAACTGGCCACAGACTACCTGCTCCCCAGTGCAGATCTATGCTTGGCCTTGAAGGGTGTCTTGCTGAGGTCTTCCTTCTGGTAGTGGTGACTTGTCCATGCAAATCCTCACCCCAACAGGCATTCTGTGTTGTCGCAGCCCTCTCGTGCTTTCTGTCTATTAGTATCGGTTTATGAATTCCTTGAATCCCTCGAGAGAGGTGATGTTCTTGTGAATACAGGGCTATTGGAAAAGAACACCATTAGACATAGGGACAACTATATGTCTATCCTCTAACTGAGACTGCTGTTCTTCGATTAGGTTATTTTTATTTTGTTAATCCTCCATTCCACTTTTCTGCAATTTCCCATAACACTTGTATAAAAGTCTGTCTCTCTCAGCCTTGAAGGTATTTAATGATCCAGCCTCAACAGCCCTCCGAATGTTATGCAATTGTTTCCCTCTCACTGATGTGAGACTTGGTGGTCTTTAATCTGGTGATTTGCCCACTCTATCATACATAAACTTCCAATTCTTCCTCAGCTCCTGTGTTAATTTGCTCAAGGGTCAAACGGTCACTCTCCCTGAATCCAGAAACAGCTTCTCCAAACTGAAGACCGATTCGTAGAATGTATTTAACATATTCTCTGGCTGCGTAAACAGGCTGTCCCCTTCGTCCCTAACACTCCCATTCTTTCCCATGTTATCGTCTTCACCTTAATATACGAAAATATGACTTTGGATTCTTGCTAATCTTACCCACTAATGTTTTATCACCCCTCCTTCTGCTCTTCCACTGACTTTTTAAGTTTAGCCCTCCACTTTCTATATTCTTTTAGGACCTTCATTGGCCCGCTCACCTGGAACCTGCTTTAAGCTTCTCTTTCCTTTTTCATCCTGTTCGGGATTTGTGTCGACATCTGATGTTCTCTGGGCATGTTTTCCTAAATCTTATCTTCGATGTAACACTGTCATCAATTTGATTTTAATCAAATGATCCCCCAACCTCCGCCCCAACTTGTTCTGCTACAGTTTCATCCAGAGGCAACTGCACTTTGCCCGGATTATGTCATTTTTTTTCATAAAATCTGTCTACCCAATCCAAAAAGATTTTATGATTCAAACATTTTGGGGTCTTTTCCTTAGCAAAGTCAAAATGTGTGATATCACAGTCACTGGTCCGATAATGCTTTCCCACTTATGCCTGGAACACCTGACTGGATTCGTTCCCCACAGTGAGGCCCAGCACTGCACTGCCCATTGTTGTATCTGCTCTATGTTGATATAAGAAGCTCTCGGGAATAAATTTCAAAGCACCTGTTCCTCTTAAGGAGTTATCACTACCATAATGAATGTTTGGAATTCAAATGCCTGAATATAATGATCCTATTATTGTTTTTACACACCTCAATAACTTGGTTATATACCTGCTCCCGTACTTTCCTTTATCTGGGGTTCGACAGTGTATCCTAAGCAGTGTTTCTGTCATGGTTTTGACAATGAGTTTTAACCACCAAACCTCATTAGATGATCCTTTCAAGATAGCGTTCCTTTTTAAGCCAGTATCTGACTCCATAATTTATAAGACAACACTACCTCATCTTTTACTCTATCTCCTGTCCTGACAATAGTTCTGGTACCACAGAATATTGAGTTGTCAGCCATGACCTCCCTCAAACTCATCTCTGTAATGGTAAAAAATGACACACTTCCACATGTCATCTCATTTCCTTGTCATATCTGTCTGTCTGATTATATTCCCAGCATAAAGATAAAGAACATCCAACCTGGAATATAGTACCTGGAATACTCTGTATCTCGGAGTTCTTCAGTCATTCACTTTTCGTTATCAAGCTGCCTAATTCATGAACCAAAACTGTAACTCTGGGACTGAATGAATATTTGTTGAATTGTAATTTCGTTTTGAATAAAAGTGTTGATCAAATGCAGCTTTCCAGAACTGTACAGTCAACGCTAATTACACCGGGTTTCTGCTTATTAGTTCCCTGCTCAGTGTGCAGAGGGAACAGCCCTCAGTAATGGGCAACGTGAGAACTGCAGATCCTGGTAATCAGAGTCGAAAAGTGTGGCGCTGGCAAAGCACAACTATTCACGCATCATCAGAAGAACAGCAGAGTCAAAGTTTTGGCATCTCCCCTTCATGAGAAGGCATCTGTGCCTTCCTATGTTTGCCATTCCATAATACACAGGATATTGGGAACCATAGTTGCTCAGGAAGGCAGCACTGTACAGAGCCCTGAAATGGAAAGCAGTCAATCAGTTGGTTAGACAGGGAGTAAACAAGTTGAGGTGAAATACAGACTTATTGAAGTACAAACATAAGGATAGATAAATCCCTCATCCAGACAGGAAACACCCTAAGTTACTACAGGAAGAGAGGAAAGAGATTTCTGTGATTTTTGCGATGGTCTTTGCGTCTTCACTCTCCATTTGAGTAACGTCGGTTGATTGGAGGGTGGCGAATGTTAGTCCCTTGTCCAGGCAAGGGAACAGGGATGGTCCTGAGAATGACAGACCAGTCAGTCTTACATCAGTGTTGGGCAAAGTATTGGAGAGGATTCTGAAAAATCATAGTTTGATTAGAAACAGTCAGCATGACTTTGTGAGGGACTGGTCATACCTCACAACTCTTATTGGATTCAGTGAGGATGGGATTAAACACACTGAAGAAGGTAGAGCAGTGAATGCAGAGTGCATGGATTTTAACAAGGTGTTTGATCAACTTCCCCGTGGTAGTTTCATTCAGAAAGTAAGGAGCCATGACATACAGGGAGTCGTATCCGTCTGGATAGAGAAGTGGCTAGCCCATGGAAGACAGAGGGTGGTGGTAAATGGGAAGTATTCAGTGTGGAACTAGGTGAGCAGTGGTGTTCCATAAGGATCGGTTCTGGGACCTCTGCTGCTTGTGATTTTGATAAATGACTTGGATGACGAATTGGAAGGGTAGGTTCGTAAGTTTGATGATGTAACACAGGTTGGTGGAATCGTGGATAGTGTAGAGGGCTGTTGTAGTTTGCAACAGGACATTGACAGGATGCAGGACCCAGCTGCTTAGTGTCATACGGTCTTCAATATGGAAAAGTGGGATACGATTCATTTTGGAAGGTCGAAGTTGAATGCAGAATACAGGGTTAGAGGCAGTATTCTTACATTGTGGAGGAACGGGGGATCATATGGGGCATGGCGTAGCTCCCACAATGTTTCTCCATAGATTCATAAGGTGGTTAAGAAGGTATTTGATGTGTTCATTAGCCGAGGAATAGCTGCTGCTCCTCTCTCTTGTACAGAATTGGAAAAGGTCATGGTTTCCAATTTGCACGAATCCCTCACTTTCACAAGGTCTATCTCTGATTCCTCCCTTTCCTTCCTCGACATCTCTGCTTCTATTTTTGGGGATAGACGGGTCACTGATATCCAGTATTAAGCCAGCGACTCTGACAGCTACTTGGAGTATACACCCTCACACGCTGTTTCCTGCAAATGCTCCGTTCCATTCCCCCAGTTCCTCCCTCTCCACCGCATTGCTTCTGATGATGTCAAGTTCCAAAATGTGGCCTCTGAAATGTCCACCTTCTTCCTCAACCTAGAATTCCCCAGCACTGTTCTCGACAGGGCCCTCAACCAGTTCTGACCCACCTCCTGCACTTCTATCCTCACCCTCTCTCCTCCCTCATGCAACAGTGTTAGAGTTCTCCTTGTCCTTACCTACCATCCCACAAGCATTCGCATGCATAAGATCATCAGTCTGCATTCCCCCACCTCCAGCGAGATGCCACCACCAGACACATATTTGTCTCCTCTCCGTTTTCTGCCTTCTGACCATTTCCTCCGCGACACCCTAGTCCATTCGTTATTCACTGCCAACACCTCCCCCCACCTCCACCCCCCCCCCCCAACACAGGTCCACCTCACTTTCCCCTGCCGGACGTGTCACACTTCCCCATTTACCTCCTCACTAACCAAGGGCCAAACATACCTCCCAGCTGGAGCATCATCCTATCAACATTTCCCACATTCGCTGCTCACATTGTGGTCTGCTCTAGATTACTTACAGTGCGGAAACAGGCCCTTCGGCCCAACAAGTCCACACCGACCCGCCGAAGTGCAACCCACCCATACCACTACATTTACCCCTTACCTAACACTACGGGCAATTTAGCATGGCCAATTCACCTGACCTGCACATCTTTGGACTGTGGGAGGAAACCGGAACACCCGGGGAAAACCCACGCAGACACGGGGAGAATGTGCAAACTCCACACAGTCAGTCGCCTGAGGTGGGAATTGAACCCAGGTCTCTGGTGCTGTGAGGCAGCAGTGCTAACCACTGTGCCACCGTTCTACATTGGGGAAACTAAATTTAGACTGGGTGAACACTTCACAGTATATCCAAACTGGACCTGTGCAAAAGACCCTGAGTTTCCAGTTGCCTGCCAGTTTAATACCCCATCCTGCTCCCTGGCCAATATCTCTGAGTCAGACTTGCTGCAGTGTTCCAGGGCATTTCAACGCAAGCTGGAAGAACAACACCTCATTTTCCGAGGGTGGACCATGCAGCCCTTCAGACTCAAAATAATATTCAATAATTTTCCGGACTGAACTCCTCAATGTCCCCTACCCACACAACAAGCCTAGTACTCACCCCCTATTGTTAGCTACTAACAGTCTCCATTAACAGCTATTCAGCCTCTTCTGTATATAAATCAACATTTTCAGGGCTACCATCCGTTCTGAGGAAGGGCCACTAACCTAGAAACTTTAATTCTGATTTCTCTGCACAGAGGCAGTTAGACTCGAAACGTCAGCTCTTTTCTCTCGTTACAGATGCTGCCAGACCTGGTGAGATTTTCCAGCATTTTCTCTTTTGGTTACAACTTACTCGAGATTCAACTCAGATAGCAGCTTTGCTTATATCATTCAGATCAGTCAATTTGTCACAGTTCAGAAAGAAAAGAAAAAAACGATAGAGGGTAGCTCAGCAGGTCTGGCACTCTCTGAGCAGAGATACGCAGAATTAACCTTTGATTCCAATATGAATTTTTCAGAACAGGGTTACATCATATTCGATATGTTAACTTTGTTTATCTCTGCAGATACTTCCTCAGCTGTGGCACTTCTTCACCATTTTTTATTTGTTTTTCATGTTTCTGTATCACTATATTTCATGTTTTTTGGCAGGGCTACATGCTGAATTTGGTTATATATGGACAATGTAGTCCTTTCCTGTTACTATTATAGTTGGTGTGTCTGTGACACCTGCGTTACGGCCGAAATCTGTTTCTTCTTTAAGATTCAAAGAAAAAAAAATACTTTTCTGTATATCCTGTAAATCTCAGGAACTCCACTTTGTTTGAAAAGACATTTTAGAGGCATTTTTAGCAGAAATCTCACGAGATAACAGGAATAAATTATTGATGGTGGAGAACTCTGTTTCCTTCGTTGAACTAGCTTGTCTACCCCCTCCCAAAGGCTTTGATTACATATCACAGAATTATTTACAGCAAAAGTGGGGGAAACTCAGCCCATTGTCTCTTGCAGTTTGGAACGACTATATCTCTTCTGTTAGTCTCCTGCACTGTCCCCATAGCCCTCCACATTTTGTTATTAGTGTGTGCTTTTAATTTTAAGTATCCTGCCATATATGAACATATGATCAAGCTCAAACAAAAAAAAAGCAGAACTTAGAGGGCAAGCTGAGCAGGTCGGGCGGTATCTGTGAAGAGAAATCAAAGTTAATGTTTCTGGTCCAGTGATCCTAATCGAACTGTATTCCCAATGATTAAGTGGTGTGTACATTAAATATATTTCACTTTAGCACATTTAAAATGATCCTGTTCAGTTCATATTGTCATTCAGCATTGCATCTCTCAAATGTTGCTGTTTCCTTGTTATGCATTAGATTTAATTCTGTCGGTCAGAAAGAGGGATGATGACTGGGGAATATCATTGTACCCCCCCCCCCCCCGCCCCCCCATGCAGTCTCCACAGCCACTATCCCATTCTGTCGTATCTCCCAGCGAATGACATGTTCATTCGAACCTGACTCATTAATTCATAAGTCTTAATGAATAAGTTCATTGTAATTATCACTTTTGGTTTGGACTGAGGCCAAAATGCGCAAAAAAGTACAGTTTTACAGCAAATAAAACTGCATTTAGAAGTTTGTCAATTTGCATAAATAAATTACTGAAGCATGTTCCCTAGTTGCCTTATTAGAGCAGTGAGAGGAACATTCAGAGAAGTCCACACTTCCTGTCTATGTTCAGGGCGACTGTGCCCAGTGACAGTGTGTTGGCTGACGGTTGTTCCCGTGGAGGAGAGATCAGCACAGTAACAACATCCTGATTGTGTTTCTTTTGGTGGATGGAGGGATTTGGGGAGAGATGGTAACAGCATAGTAAACGGACAAAAGACAACAGACATTCTCCCTCACAACTGACTTCACTAGAGCAATTGGTGATGGGAGATTTGACCAATAGCCAGCAATGTCAACATGTAGTCCAGTCCAGTTATATTGTGAACTGAATGTGCTGTATTGAAACCTGGGACTGGTTGCTCAGTTACTATGATTAATGTCAGTCTCCATGCAATGTAACTGTGTCATGGAGGGTTTCCCGCTCCTATTGGTTCAGGGACTTCATTCACTGTGCTATCCCAGTGTAGTAGCAGATGCATCAATTTCAACTGTAACAGAGATCAACAGCTGCCTAGACACAGAGAGGACAGATCTGAATTTGAGAAAAGCGGACTGGAACATTACAACAATCGAGAGGAGGTTTTCCTTGAATGTTTTCAAGATTTCCCCCTGTTGGGAATTTCTACCATATCGGATATCAGAAGTGCTGATTGTTATTCTGGGCGGGGTGGAGGGTGTGCTACTAACCTATTACTAACCTCTTGTCAGTATTCTCTACCTCTGTCCATTCATTAATCTCACAAACAAGTTTGAACTTCGTTGCAATTTCTGTTATCTATATTTGTCAGAGAAAGAACCTCTTGTCTTCAGTTTCAATTGCAGTCTCCATTCATTACCCATGAATTGCAGACCACTCCCTCACCAACATCTGAGAACAAAATTGTGCACAACCTCGGGATCCCTTTTTGCCCTGAACTGATTTATGTCTTCTGTTCTCTCTGTCACCAAACCTGTCCACTCCCAGCTCCTAATCTCCCCAATCTTCATCTCTGCGTCAGTGCTGTTGCTGAACAAACCATTGGCTGCACGTTGGTAAAATTCAGACTTAATGTTTCAAGCTCTCTTCTGACCACTTTTCCGATTACAATCATTTCAATCATAAAATTATTCTTGTCTTGGACGTTACTTCATGATTAAGGCAATATATGAACGTAGGAATGTCGCTGGATGTAATTCAGAAGCAATGCTAATTAAACGAAAGATATTGTTTCAAGCGATTTGTTTCAATTCCATCACAGCTGATGACAGGACTTCAATAAAACTGATAAGAATTGGAATAAAAGTGAATTTCACAAAAACAACCAGAAAAGAAACATTTTGTCTGAAAACGTTCCTGTTTCACTGATCGGTAAGGTAATCTAATGTTATTACCTGGTCTGGGTGAAGTGAGACTTCAGATCCATAACAATGTGTTTAACTTTATATTGGTTTGTGGAATGGTCTCAGAGTCAGGGCAATTAGTGATGGGCACCAAATGCTGCCCTTGGCAGAGATGCCAACATCCCACGAAAGAACAAAATTGAAGGTGAAATCAAATAATGGAAGACGCTGAAAATCTGAAATTATACAAGGCAATGCAAAGAAACGAACAGAAAGTGCTGGGGAACTTTCCTGAACTGAAAGCACTTGGAAAAGTGTGTGTTTAATACCGTTGACAGGGATGTGTGTTTTGAAGGGAAGGAGGAATCAATAGAGAAAGAGGGATATAGAAGAAAAAGAGGAAACAAAAAGAATGATGATCAGCTCGGCTGGAAATAAAATGTGAGATTCACCTCATTTATTTTTTGCCATTCCCATCTTCCTGAATATCATGCCCATGTACATATAGGTATTTCCCGCTTTTCAAAAGTTCGCTTTTCGCCACTTCCCTTCCCAAATGACCTACATAAGGCCTTGTTTCGCTAACCAAAAGAAGTCTAAAGAGGATTTTCACTTTTACGAAGAAAGGCGATTTTTCTCCCCATATAAATTAGTGCAACTGCACTTTACACCATATCAGCTTGCGAATGGTTTCTTTCAGATAGTGAGGGAAGTCTGTATTTGTCTAAGGTTATGTTTTAAGCGATTTGATTCCCCCTGTCAGTATTCCCTGAGTGTGGTCATCTTCTTATATTTGTTAACGTGATATGGGTATCTCTGACTGGGCCAGCATTAGTTCATTTTCCCAGTTGCCCTTGAGAAGAACTTGAGCCACTGCAGTCCACGTGATTGACCTGATTTGATTTGGTTAATTTTAATCAAATGTACAATGGAAATGTTTGATTTGCGAGGAGTGGAGGCACATGATAGTAACCAAGTAAACAGTGATCGTGGGATACTTACACACAGTGAGGCAAACATGGTTACATCTTCACAGGAGGTGAGCAAAGCAAAATCGACATTAGCAAGATCAATATTATTTGAAAAGTGAGAGATATCAATTTGTCAGTCTAATAATGGTAGGAAAGGAAGTGTCCCTGAGCATACATCGTCCATGTTTTCAAACCTTTGTGTCTCCTCCCTGTTGGAAGAGGTTGTAGGACATCATTATTGTTTTGGGAGAGATCTTTGATGTTGCCAGCCTTTCTGCGACAATGACAAGTATAAATGATGGAAGGTGGTCTTCCGTGATGGTCTGGACTGTGCACACAACCGTCTGTAGTTTTTTTTTATGGTCCTGGGCAGAGCAGTTACCATGTCAGACCATTATGCACCCGAATAGAATGTTTCCAGTTGCCAGTGTAAGGAAGATTGGGAGATGGGTTGTTCCAAAATAGGTAGATATAATAATTGCTGTTAAATGGATGCACATGTTCTGGCTGCTGTTTTGTGAATAATTGAAGTTTAACCGATAATTTTAAATTAAGTCTTTGATACCAAAACCCAGTTGAATTTATTGCATTGCCAGCATTGAACCAATGAGCTATCACCCGCTTCAAACGAATAGAGAAGCCATCACCATCACAACGAGGGAGAAATAGACAGATACGAAGGGAAGGAGAAAGAGAACACAGCGAGGGAAACAGATGGAGAGTCAGTCGAAGAGAGAAAGGACACAAAACAAGGAAACAAACAGTCACATGGACAGGGAGCAGGGAAGATAGTCGGTTCAGGGAAAGAAACAGAAGGCAGGGAAAAGGAAAACAGAGGGAAACAGACAGTGTGAGTGACACAGTGAGAGACAAAGGAAACAGAGCTGGGGATGGGGTCACAGGGAGCTGGGGGGTATGGGAGAAGCTGGGGGTGAGGACCAGAGAGACCTGGGAGTGACCACTGGAAGGAGCTGCGAGGGTGGAGGTGAGGACTTATTTTGACCTGTACCAAGATGTCCAGGCAGATCAAAGTAAGCAAGGATGTACAGAACGATGGCTGTAAAACATGTCTGAGAGGCATATAGGTTACGCTGCACAGAGCATGCGCTAGGTGAGATCAACCTGAACAAGATCAGCATTATCTGAGATTAGAGTCCATTCATCAGTCTAATAACAGCTAGGAAGAAGCCGTTACTGAACCAGCTGATCTGTATTTTCAAGCTTCTGTATCTTTTAGCCTGATGGAAGAGGTTGTGGGAGATCTTTACAGGCATGTGATTGGTCTTTGGTTTTTTTAGAACTAACAACATTCCAGTTCAACAGGCCATTAGTCAGTCAAATCCTGCGCTGATCCAGATCCTCTATCTAAATCAGTCGCCACTTTTCTGAGAGTCTGTATCCCTTTGCACCCTGCACAATCATGTATCTTTCTGGAAACATCTTAAATGGCGCACAACTGGTCTCAGTTCTCCAGTTTGAGAATCTGCCTTCCTCTACTACGCTCTGTACCCTGTTCTCCAGCCAGTTCTTTATCCATATAGCTAGCACACCCTGGGCACCATGTGACTTCACTTTCTCCATCACCCGACCATGGAAAAACTTACCAAACGCCTTCCTGAAGTCCATGTATATGACATCTACAGTCCTTCCCTCATCAATCTACTTTGTCACTTCCTCAAACAATTCTATTAAATTGGTAAGTCATGACCTTCCCTGCACATAACCATCTTGTCTATCACTGATAAGACCATTTTCATCCAAATGAGAAAAGACCCTATCCCTCAGTATCTTCTCTATCAGCTCCCCTACCTCTGATGACAGGCTCACCGGTCTATAATTAACTGGATTATTCATGTTACCCTTCTTAAGCAACAACTTTCCATTCCTCTGGGACCTAATTTGTGTTCAAGGATGCTACAAAGATATCTATTAATGCCCCAGCTATTTCTTGTTTCCCTTCCCTCAGTAATCTGCGATAGCGGTGGAGCTTCTCGTCAAAAGGAAGAAGGTAGCTTACGTAAGGTGGAGGAAGCTAGGGTCAAGCTCAGCTCTAGAGGATTACAGGCAGGCGAGGAAGGAGCTTAAAAATGGTCTGAGGAGAGCCAGGAGGGGGCACGAGAAAGGCTTGGCAGAACTGATTAGGGAGAACACAAGGGCATTTTACACTTATGTGAGGAATAAGGGAATGGTCAAAGAAAGAGCAGCGCCGATCAGGGATAGCATAAAGAACTTCTGTGTGAAGTCTGAGGAGGGAGGGGAAGCCTGAAATGTGTTTTTTGCTTCTGTCTTTACGAAAGAAATGAACTTTGTAGTGAATGAAACCTTTGAAGAGCAGGTGTGCATGCTGGATTGGATAGAGATAGAGGAAGCTGATGTGCTCAAACTTTTGTCAAACATTAAGATTGAAAAGTCGCCAGGCCTGGACCAGATTCGTCCTCGGCTGCTTTGGGAAACGAGAAATGCAATTGCTTCGCCACTTACGAAGATCTTTGCATCCTTGCTCTCCACTGGAGTCGTACCTGAAGACTGGAAAGAGGCAAATGTAATTCTTCTCTTCAAGACAGGAAATAGGGAAATCCCCGGCAATTATGAACCTGTAAGTCTCACATCTGTCGTCTGCAAGGTGTTAGAAAGGATTCTGAGGGATAGGATTTATGACTATCTGGAAGAGCATGGCTTGAGTAAATGCAGTCAACACGGTTTTGTGAGGGGCATGTCATGCCTGAAAAAACTTATCGAGTTCTTTGAGCATGTGACTAGAAACGTTGATAAGGGTCGAGGTGTGGATGTGGTGTATATGGACTTCAGCAAGGCATTTGATAAGGTTCCCCATGGTAGGCTCATTCAGAAGGTCCGGAGGAATGGGATACAGGGGAACTTAGCTGTCTGGATACAGAATTAGGTAGCGAACAGAAGACAGCGAGTGGTAGTAGAAGGAAAATACTCTGCCTGGAAGTCAGTGGTGAGTGGTGTTCCACAGGGCTCTGTCCTTGGGCCTCTACTGTTTGTTATTTTTCTTCATGGCTTAGATGAGGGGATTGAAGGATGGGTCAGCAAATTTGCAGATGACACAAAGGTCGGAGGTGTCGTTGACAGTATAGAGGGCTGTTGTAGGCTGCAGCAGGGCATTGACAGGATGCAGAGATGGGCTGAGAGGTGACAAATGGAATTCAACCTGGATAAATGCGAGGTGATGCATTTTGGAAGGTCGAATTTGAAAACTGAGTACAGGATTAAGGATAGGATTCTTGGCAGCGTGGAGGGACAGAGGGATCTTGGTGTGCAGGTACATAGATCCCTTAAAATGGCCACCCAAGTGGACAGGGTTGTTGAGAAAGCATATGGTGTTTTGGCTTTCATTAACAGAGGAATTGAGTTTAAGAGTCCTGAGATCTTGTTGCAGCTCTATAAAACTTTGGTTGGACCGCACTTGGAATTCTGCGTCCAGTTCTGGTCGCCCTATTATAGGAAAGATGTTAGTGTTTTGGAGAGGGTTCAGAGGAGGTTTACCAAGATGCTGCCTGGACTGGAGGGCTTATCTTATGAAAAGAGGTTGACTGAGCTTGGACTTTTTTCATTGGAGAAAAGGAGGAGGAGATGGGACCTGACTGATTATACAAGGTAATGAGAAGCATAGATAGAGACGATAGCCAGAGACTATTTCCCAGGGCAGAAATGGTGAACACGAGGGGTTATAGTTTTATCTGCTAGGAGGAAACTATAGAGGGGATGTCAGAGGCGGGTTCTTTACACAGAGAGTTGTGAGAGCACGGAATGCGTTGCCAGCAGCAGTTGTGGAAGCAAGGTCATTGGGGACATTTAAGAGACTGCTGGACATGCATATGGTCACAGAAATTTGAGGGTGCATACATGAGGTTCAGTGGTCGGCACAACATCGTGGGCTGAAGGGCCTGTTCTGTGCTGTACTGTTCTATGTTCTTTGTTCTAGATTTTGGCAGCCTTTCTGTGGCAACGAGCCATGTAAGTAGACGCGATGGTTGGGAGATTGGCTGTGCACCCAACCTTCTGTAGTTTCTTGCGGGTCCTGGGCAGACCGTTGCTGTATGAAGCCGTGATGCACCCAGACAGTATGCTCTCAATGGTGTATCTGTCGAAGCAGTCCATGCTAAATTTCCTGAGCCTTCTGAGGAAGAAGAGGCGTTATTGAACCGTCTTGACTGTCACACCTATACAAGAAGACGAGGGAAGGTTGTCAGTTATCGTCACTCCGAGGGAGTTGATTCTCTGCACTGCCTCAACCATAGATGTAGATGACGGTGTGTTCCTCTCCTTTCTTTCTGAACTCAATGATCAGTTCCTTACTATTGCCGAATTTGAGATAGAGACTATTATCATTACACCATGCCACTCAGCCCTCAATCGCCTTTCTGTATTCTGACTCATCGTTGTTTGATATCCCTCCTGATTTGGTGATGTCATCAGCGAACTTGTAGCTGGCGTAGTTTGGAATTTGACAACACAGCCGCGTGTGTACAGGGAATAGAGTAGGGGGCCGAGGACACAACCATGGGAGTACAGGAGTACAGTAGGAGGCTGAGGGCACAGCCATGTGTGTACAAGGAGTACAGTAGGGGGCGGAGGACACAGCTGTGGATATACAGGGAGTACAGTAGGGGATGAGAACACTGCTGTGGGTGCACGGAGAGTACAACAGGGGGCTGAGAACACAGCCTCCAGTCGTTCCAGTGTTGAGTTTTATTGTGGTGAATGTACAGATACCTATCTTCACTGATTGTGGTCTGTGTGCCAGAAACCAGGGTATCCAGTTGCAGAGGGTGGAGCCATGATCAAGGTCACGGAGGTTTAAGATAAGTCTGGAGGGGATAATGATGTTGAAGGTGGAGCTGTAGTCAATGACCAGGAGTCTAGTGTATGCATCCTTGTTGTCCAGATGTTCCACGGATGAGGGCAGGGCAGGTATATGGCATCCGTTGTGGACCCATTACATCAGTCGGCACATTATATTACAGCAGGTCAGGCTGGGAGACTGAAGGTGGTGTGGGCCATAACCAGCACCTCAAAGCACTTCATGTTTATTGAGGTCAGAGCCACTGTGGGGGAGTCATTAAGGAATGTTGCAGGTATTTTCTCACTAGGAGAAAGTGAGGATTGCAGATGCTGGAGATCAGAGCTGAACAATGTGTTGCTGCAAAAGCGCAGCAGGTCAGGCAGCATCCAAGGAGCAGCAGAATTGACGTTTCGGACATGAGCCTCGGATGTACCTGTGCCTGATGTCACCGTGGCAGACATGATCAGTCTTCCTGCAGGTCAAGTCAATGAAAGCGACAGGCCTGGAGAGTTTTCCTGGCTGAGCACTCAGATCCTGTGAGAACCAACTGACAGAGGTATTTACAAACAACTTCAACCTCTCCGTCCTGAAGCCGAAATCCCAGCCTGCTTCAAGAAAACCACTATCATCCTTGTACGTGAGAAAACACAGAGCTGAAAAATGTGTTGCTGGAAAAGTGCAGCAGGTCAGGCAGCATCCAAAGAGCAGGAGAATCGATGTTTCGGGCATGGGCTCTTCTTCAGGAATGAGGAAAGTGTGCTAAGCAGGCTAAGATAAAAGGTAGGGAGGAGGGACTTGGGGGAGGTGCGTTGGAAATACGATAGTTGGAAGGGGAGGGAGAACTCTGAGGCGGTCCAGGTAAATTCTCAGACTCCTCCCTCTCCTTCCTAGAGCTCTTAATTTCTATCTCGGGTGACCGAATCAACACGAACACTTAATATAAACTGACCAACTCCCACAGCTATCTAGACTACACCTCCTCCCACCCTGCCCCCTGTAAAAACGTCATCCCATATTCCCAATTCCTTCGCCTCCACCGCATCTGTTCCCAGGAGGACCACTTCCGAAAGTGAACAACCCAGATGGCCTCCTTCTTCAAAGACCGCAATTTCGCCTCAGACATGGTCGACGATGCTCTCCACCGCATCTCCTCCACATCCCGCTCCTCCGCCCTTGAACCCCACTCCTCCAATTGCCAACACAACAGAACCCCATTGGTCCTCACCTACCACCCCACCAACCTCCAGATACATCGTATCATCCGTCGTCATTTCGGCCACCTCCAAATGGACCCCACCACCAAGCATATATTTCCCTCCCCTCCCCTATCATCGTTCCGAAAAGACCACTCCCTCCGTAACTCCCTCGTCAGGTCCACACCCCCCACCAACCCAACCTCCACTCCCGGCACCTTCCCCTGCAACTGCAAGAAATGTAAACCTTGCGCCCACACCTCCCCCCTTACATCCCTCCAAGGCCCCAAAGGATCCTTCCATATTTGCCACAAATTCACCTGCACCTCCACACACATTATTTACTGCATCCACTGCACCCGATGTGGCCTCCTCTATATTGGGGAGACAGGCTGACTACATGTGGAACATTTCAGAACACACCTTTGGGACACCCGCACCAACCAACCCAACCACCCCGTGGCTCAACACTTCAACTCCCCCACCCACTCCGCCAAGGACATGCAGGTCCTTGGCCTCCTCCATCGCCAGACCATGGCAACACGACGGCTGGAGGAAGAGCGCCTCATCTTCCGCCTCGGAATCCTTCAACCACAAGGGATGAATTCAGATTCCTCCAGCTTCCTCATTTCCCCTCCCCCCACCTTGTCTCAGTCCCAAACCTCGAACTCAGCACCACCTTCCTAACCTGCAATCTTCTTCCTGACCTCTCCGCCCCCACCCCCTCTCCGGCCTATCACCCTCACCTTAACCTCCTTCCAACTATCACATTTCCAACGCCCCTCCCCCAAGTCCCTCCTCCCTACCTTTTATCTTACCCTTCTGGGCATACTTTCGTCATTCCTGAAGAAGGGATCATGCCCGAAACATCGATTCTCCTGCTCCTTGGATGCTGCCTGACCTGCTGCGCTTTTCCAGCAACACATTTTTCAGCTCTGATCTCCAGCATCTGCTGTCCTCACTTTCTCACAGTCCTTAGGGAGTCAGGAAGTGCCATTTACATGAACCACCTGAACAAAAGACCTGAGGGCATTTTTGCTCAGTTTCGAGATGTTACAGTGATGGTTGGATGGGCAGGCGATATTAATGAAGTAGGGAGACTGCAGAAAAGCTTGGACAGTTTAGGACAGTGGGCAAACACGTTGCTGATGGAATATAACATGGGCACGTGTGAGATTATGCACTTTGGTAGGCGGACTAGAGGCAGACACTATGTTCTAATAGGATCAATTGAACCTGAAGCACAAAAGGATTTTGAAACACACGTCCTCTGTTATGGTTACTGTGCAGGTTCAATTGGCAGTTAGGAAAGCAGATGCAATGTTCGCATTCATTTCAAGGGATCTAGAATTAAAGAGAGGAGTCATACCGCCGAGAATGTAATGGGGAATGTTCAAACGGCATTTGGAATGTTGGGAGCTATTTTGGGCAATATCTCTGGGAAGAAGATCAACTGGTGTTGGAGGTGATCCATCCTGGGGATGGTGGCTTGTCATAAGCGGCAGTGTGTGTACTCGATGGAATTTGGAAGAATGGGAGGCGAGGCATCTGTTAGAAACTGATTGTATCAATCTTTGCAGTAATCTGTCAGTGTGTAGAAGATAAGTCCACTAGTCAGAGAGACTATGATAAAATGACACAGTTTCACAGCGAAGGAATGGGCTGAATGGGCGCAATTTATAGCAATATCTCATGCTGTTATGGTCATGTGGTCTATTTTTTCAGTGCAGAATTGTTTGTCTCTGAGCAGCTCTTGTAACCCTTGTTGATTTGACTTCACGTTCTGTTCAATGGTAACCTCTGTGGTATGAACAATGGGAGGATTCAGTGTCGGCCAGTATTCCATTAAGCGTTGAATATAAACAGCTATATGTGAGTCTCATGTGGCGGGAATACACTGTCTCTCAATTGATTACCATTTTCTGTTTGGTATTTTCGAAGGAGTGATCCTGTTACACCAGTATTGTTGAATTTAACAGAACAGATGCAATTTATCACAGCACACAGCAACAATAAGTTATCGAACACTGAACAAACTTCTAATAACAGAAACGTCTACAATGTTCTGTATCAGAAACACTGCTTTCCTGTTCATGTTCAAATCAGGTAACCCGTCCCATCGAGAAGCTCAATTTGGAATATTTTAAAAAAATCTTTTTTTGGATGTGACATCGCTGCGTGGGCCCAACATTTCTTGTCCGTCCCTCGTTGCCTCCCTGAGAAAGTGGTGCTGAGCTGCCTTCTTGAACCGCTGCAGTCCACTTGCTGTGTGTTGACTCACAATGCTATTAAGGAGGGAATTCCAGGGTTTTTACCAGTAACAGTGAAGGAACGGCGATATATTTCCACATCAGGATGTTGATTGGTTTGGAAGGGAATTTATAGGTGGTGGCATTCCCATAAGTATGCTGGCCTTGTCATTCTAGATGTAACTGTTCGTGGGATTGGAAAATGCTGTCTGAGGATCTTTGGAGAATTTCTGCATTGTGTCATGTAGATAATACACACTTCTGCTATTGAGCGATGGTGGTGGAGGGAGTGAATGCGTGTGAATGTGATGCCAATCAAATGGACTATTTTGTTCTGGATGGTGTCAAGCTTCTTTAGTCTTGTTGGGTCAGCACTCATTCAGGCAAGTGGGAGAAATCCATCTCATTCATGACTTGTGCCTTTTAGATGATTGACAAGTTTTAGGAAGTCAGGAGGTAAGTTACTCAAGCAGTATTCCGAGCCTCTGATCTGCTCTTACATTTATATGGTGAGTCGAGTTGAGTTTCTAATCAATTATAACCCCCAGGATATTGATAGTAGGGAACTGAGTGATGATAATGCTGCAAATACTAAGTTGTTATATTGTTTCTTATTGGTGATGGTCATTGTCTTGCATCTGCGTAGTGCACATGTTACTTGCCACTTGTCAGCCCAAGATGGAGAGGGAGAGATCTTGTTCCATTTTGGCATGGACTGCTTCCATATCTGAACATTTGTGAATGGTGCTGAACATTGTGCAGTCATTGTCGAATATCCCCAGGTCTGACATTATGATGGAGGGAAGGTCATTGATAAAGGAGCTGAAGATGCTTGGATCTAGGATTCATCCGGAGAGTCACTGAAGGTGTTGTCTTGTGTGGTGATGAAGGCGATGCCTTTGCAGTATCTAGTGCCTTCAACCGTTTCTTGATATCAGTCAATCGAATTTGCTGAAAATTGCTATCTGTAATGATGGGGACCAAGGGAGAAGATTGAAGTGGATCATCCACTCAAAACTTCTGAGTGGAAGAATTCTGTGAAATCTTCAACCTTATCTTTTGCACTGATGTACTGAGCTCCTCCATCATTGACGTTGGGGATATTTGTGGAGCCTCCTACTCCGGTGAGTTGTTTAGTCGTCCAGCACCATCCACGATCAGATTCGCAGGACTGCAGAGCTTAGATCTGATGTGTTGCTTCTGGGATCGCTTAGCTCTGCCTGTCCATTGCATTTTATGATATTGGGCATGCAAATAGTTCTGTTTGGAAGCTTCAGCAGATTAACATTTTATCTTTATGTATGCCTGGGTCTGCTCCTGGCTTGCCCTCCTGCACTCTCTTTTGAACCAGGGTTGATCCTCTTGCTTGATGGCAATTGTTGAATGGGAGATATGAGGTTATAGGTCACAGGGACTCCCAGAGCATCGACCGCCCGACTCTATCGCACTGAGCTGCCTCCTGTGCCGGATCGGTCCTGCCTTTGGGACAGGACATATCCAGGGACGGTGTTGGTGCTGTCTGGGTTATATCCGTAAGGTAAAATTACGTGAGTATGCCTATGTCAAGCTGTTGCTTGGCTGGTCTGTAAAACAATCGTCCCAATTTTGGTACAAGCCCTCATTGTTAGTAAGGAGGACTTTGCAGGTTCGACAATGATGTTTCAAACGTTCACTTTTTCGGTATCCAGGTCAATACATCTGGTTTCATTTCTTCGAGATTTTGTAGCACATCGGACTGACTCACTAAACCATTTCAGAGGGCGATTGAGAGTCAATCACATTGTTTTGGGTCTGGAGTCAACGGTCGGCCCAACCAGATGAGAAATGGAAGATTCCTTCATTGAAGGACGTGAGTGAACCAGATGGATTCTTATGACAATCGGCAATGATATCATTCTCATAGGCGGAATCTTAATTGCAGGAATATTTTAAAATTATTGAATTGAATTGCCACCTTCTGCAGTGGCGGGATTTGAACCTCGGTCCACAGAACAGGAGCTGATTTTCTGGATTGATTATCTCGCGGTAATACGGTGAAGCTTACTTGGAATCACATGTTGTACTCGACTGCTATTCATTGTGTTGTCCTGTTTTTCTATATGGGTCAGAGAACCGCAGAATTATTAGAGCACAAATGGAGGTCAGTCAGCCCATCGTGGGGTCACAAGCTCTCCAACTGCACAACTGGAGATAGACAGAATATGTGGAGATAGATTATATAAGAGAGAAATAAACAGAGAGAAAGAAAGTGAAGAGAGATAAAGTAAGAGAGAATAGAAAGGGGAGCGACTAACTGAGAGAGGGATGAAGAGGAGTTATATGAGGGTGAGGTTAAATAGATCAGAAGACAGCATGAAGGTGGATAGATATGGACAGACACAATTCAGAAGTTTCATTTAGAAATTCCTCTGGACTGCAAACCCTTTGTCTGGGTATCATACACAGTTAGCAGTGTGCTGATACTGGCTGTCATCCCAGATCAATCATTTCCAATAATGTCACAGAGCTAGGTTACTCACAGCTAAAAAAATCCATTCGGCCAATAGATTAGTACATGGAGAAGGTGGATTTTTAAAAATAGACTATGCCAAGACCAGCAGGAAATGATAACCCCCACTGTGTGAGAGACTGGTCCAGAGAATCTCTGTCAGGTGGATCGCTGACTGTCGTTGAAATTAAACTGACTGGACTCAGATGCTAGCAAGAGCAAAGAAAAAGCTTTATTTTTAACCACTGCAGGGAACCATTACACTTGACAAACACGCCTTGTGTAAGGGCCCTGAATATAATTAACGTATTCCTTTTGTAGTCTTCTTATCATACGCTTAAGGACAAGGGCTGGGAAACATTTGAGTTCTTGTTTTCTCACTCCCTTGCCGTGGACATAACTCTCTTTCTGTTTTCCTTAGCTTTTCTGCTGAATTCGCCTGCTTGCCAGGCCAGGTTGAATGTATACAAAGTTTAGCAAAGACAAGCTGTCTCCACGACTGTAGAATTCAGCAAAGTGTTTGCAACGTTCAGAAAAGTTTTAGAATTAGCATAGCATTCTCTTTCAGGTTTCACAAAAAATGTTAAGTTTGTTAATTTTCTATTACACTGACAGAGGGGAAATCAGGATCTCAGCTGTGGATCAAATAATGATTGATAAATATCACACACCACTTGCATAGTTTTGTAATCCACATTTCAATTTATATAGTTCCATATCAGGAGTGCATTTTAACAACCTTATCTCTTTGTCGTTTGCATATTTTGGTTTGTACAGAAAATTATTTATTTCACTGTATTTTGTATTGCATAAATGCATTTCATTAATATTGTCTCCGCTAATTCCTCACTGTAGGTATACACTTTAATCTGCTCTTTGTATGAGTTATAATGAGTAACGTTGCAACACTAGAGAGTGGGGAACATCACTGTCCCTCCGCCCAGACTGAACAGTCATGTCCCCAAGTCCTCTCCATCTTCTCTCTTTTCCCCAATGTCATAATCACAATGTAAATGAAGTCCAGTGAAAGATACTTCAGAACAGTTCCTTAGCATCGATAACATCAACATCATGACCCACACCTGTCCTCTCTGATTCTGGAATAACAATCTGAATTGTCATGATTTGGAGATGCCGGTGTTGGACTGCGGTGTACAAAGTTAAAAATCACACAACGCCAAGTTAGTGTCCAACAGGTTTAATTGGAAGCACAGTAGCTTTTGGAGCGACACTCCTTCATCAGCTCGATCGTAACACAGAATTTACAGCAAAAATTTAGTGTGATGTAACTGAAATTATACATTGAAAAATTGTTTGTCTGTTAAGCCTGTCATCTGTTAGAATACAGTGATAGTTTCACTTCTTTCATGTGGAAATCACAAAACCTTTTTTGAAAAGTTGCATTCTCGGGTTAGCTGTTAACAATGGTGATAGCTAGACAGTATGTTGAAGATGTTCGCCCCCTGTGTTGTCTATCTATGACCTGATGTTTAGACTGATTCTAATCTAAAAAGTGAGATAACAGAGTTTTACATAAATTCATGCAGTTTTGAGCTAAGTACAATGTAACTTTGCAAGTACAAATTCACCCCACAAAATATATATGTGCATGTGGGTCTTTGTCTGTCTATGTGTGTGTGTCTGTCTGGGGTGGGGGTTGTGAGTGTGAGAAAGTGTGTGTATGTGTGTGTGTGTAGTGAGTGCAGATTGTCTCAAGTCTGTGACGGGGTGCATGTGTGAGTGTGGGAGTGTGTGTGTTTATAAGGGTGATTGTGGATGTCTGTATGCGTGTCTGTGTGTACCTATGTCCATGTGCATGTGAGAGTGTGTGTGTGTAGGAATATCTGTGTGTGTGTATAGTGCAATGGTGATCACCTGTAATGTGACATGAACCCAAGGTCCCGGTTGAGGCCCTCCCAATGGGTACTGAACTTAGCTATCACCTCTGCTCGGCCACTTTCCTCTGCTGCCTGTCCCGAAGTCCACCTTGGAGGATGGTCACCCCAAGGTCCGAGGCTGAATGTCCTGGACCACTGAAGTGTTCCCCAACTGGGAGGGAATCTTCCTGTCTGTTGATCGTTGTGCGGTGGCCATTCATCCGTTGTCGTAGCCTTTGCTCGGTTTCCCCAAAGTACCATACCTCCGGGCATCCTTGCCTGTAACGTATATAATAGAAAACGTTGGCTGACTCACATGAATACCTGCCATGTACAAGGTGGGAGGTTATCCCACGCGTAATAGTGGTACCTATGTCCACAATCTGACACATGTTGCAGCATTCACCGTGACAGGGTTGTATGGAGTTGTCCTGAGAGCCAGGCAGTTTGCAACGAACAATGATCTGTTTGAGGTTTGGCCGTTGTTTAAAGGCAAGTAGTGGAGGTGTGGGCAAGACCTTGGTGCCCTGCTCATCCTCATTGATAATGTGTTGCAGGTCACGAAGAACATGGTATAACTTTTCAGGCCCTGGGAAGTACTGAACAACGAAGGGTAACCTGTCAGTTGCAGCACGTGCCTGTCTCCTGAGGAGGTCATTATGGTTCCTTGCTGTGGCACCTCGGAACTGGCGGTCGATGAGTTGAGCATCGTACCCCGTTCTTGTGAGGGCATCCTTGAGGGCGTGTAGGGAACTCTGAAGGACTCTGAACGTGACGGACACCTGAAAGTGAGGGTGAGGAGAGATCCGAAACTGGTAGCATTAGACTGGAATGTTCCAACAATGGGCGGGAGTTTATTCTGGGGTCTTTATTGGCTTTCCCAGCCTTTGATATCATTAGCATCCCGGATTGAAGATGTACTGCTGGTTATTCACGCTGGTTACTATCCTATCCTTGCTATAGTTTGTGTTACTGGTAAGTCACTCGAGATGTCTAGTGAAACGGTCTGAACTGAATTGATGATCATGTGATGTAGATTTTGGGAAGGTGCAAGTCAATGTTTTCATTTCCAGTCAAAGCATCCATTCCTTCAAAATTATAACTAGCAACTTCCTCGGGACAAGTTGCTCACCAATATGCGAGGATGAAACAGAGGGTTCTCACCCTCTTTGATTCATTTGCTACTGCACAGTTCATATCTCCATGTCTTCCCCATTCACCAATGCTTTCCAGTACAACCATTGTGACATCAAGTCTCCTCCTCAGCCTCAGTGCAACTCCTAAATAAACCAACATTTGTGCCTTTGTTAATTCCGGATACAGCTATTTCAAGTCCCTTCTTAACACGAGTCCATTGCAAAGTAATTGCACTTGAGATGTTTGACTTGTTCTCTGCATAGAATATGAAAGATGGGAAGACAGTGTATGGTGGTCACATCATTGGTTCATAATCTAGAGCCACAGAATAATAATCTGTTGATATAGGCTTGCCTCATGCTCATTAGAGAAAGAAATGGGGTATCCTTCCCTGGTCAGGTCTCTGTGTGACTGCAAACCCACAACACTGTGTTTTACTCTTTTCAGTCCTGTGGAAAAGCTAAACCAGTCACTCAGTTCAAGACTGGCATAACATGCTGGCCTGACCAGGTCTGCATACATCCGATAAGGGCAGGTCAAAAGGAAAGATAACTCCCTTCTTCTGCCTGTATCCCATACTCCTGCAGCTGATTTCCATTCAGGTCGGTAGCCATTCACTGTTTTAGACGTATTCTTCGTGATTGAGTCTCTCTCCGAGAGTGATGTTCACCTCTATAGGCACCTCTGGTGCTGCCTTTATTGATGTTGACCTACAGATGTAAGGATGGTTTAAATTCCAAATCAGTGACAGTGCATTGTAAACGAATGGTTTCCTGTGTCACATGAAGAAAATGGAGCCAGCTAAGTGAGGGAAAGGAATTATTGTGATCAACTCTGAGACCGTTGTTGAGGCAGTGTTTGGGGTATTATGGACAGATTTTATCTCCTTTATATGGAGTGATTTCCTTATCACAGAAAGAATAAACAGGAGTTCCACCGGATTAATCCCTGGGATGATGGCACCATGAGGAGTGAGTGAAGGTTTATCTGTCGCGCTGTGAGATAATAAGAGGTGATTGCATTGAACCTTGAGAGGAATGGACAATCACTCCTTCTATTCTAAACAGACAATGGGATGGTGATAAATTCCGTCACTTTTGTTTCACTCAGGATGCATGAATCTGGATAGTTTAAAGTGCCTCTGAGGACGTTACGCCTACCCACCCCAACCCCCACTCCCCACAGTGATTGAGAGAGACAGAGAGGTCCAGGTTTTGAATAAACTCTCCCCACATTAATACAGTGCAGCTGGTGTGTGATCCTGCACTGAATGTCATATTATCCGCCACCTTGACAGCATCCACAATACCTTCATTCTAAAACAGTTAACTATTCCCACCAGCTACTGTCATTCATGAAGGACATGAATCCATATTCTCAGAGATGCAAGGTTCCTCCTTAAGGTTTAGACCATAAGAGTATAAGATACAGGAGCAGAAATTAGGCCAGTTTGCCGATCTAGTCTACGCTGCCATTCAATCATCACTGATAAGTTTCTCAAGCCCATTCTCCGACGTTCTCCCCTTAACCCTTGATCCCCTGGATAATCAAAACAAAATCATCGTCTCAAATATACTCAATGGCCTGGCCCCGCAGCCTTCTCTGGCAATAAATTGCAAAAATTCACCATTCCCTGGTTAAAGAAGTCTCCTTATCAACGTTCCAAAAGGTGTTCGCTTTAAGCTAAGGCTGTGTCCTTGGTTCCTTGTCTCTCCTACCAATGGAAACATCTTATGAAAATCCACTCTGTTCAGGTCATTCAGTACTCTGTATGTTTCAATTACATTTCCCCTCTTCCTTCTAAACTTTATCAAGTATAGACTCAACGACTCAAACATTCCTCATACAATAAACGTTTCACTCCTATGACTATTCCTGTGAAAATCTTCTGAACAAGCTCCAGGGACAGTACATCCTTCCTGAGATATGGCACTCAACAGTGCGCACAATACTCCAAATGTAGTCTGACCAAAGCTGCATACAGCCTGTTCTTATATTCAATTTCTCTCGTAATGAATGCCATCAATAATAACTGCAACTGCCCTCCTAACTACTACCTCAACCTGCAAGCTTTCCTTACAAGAACCCTGCACTAGAACTCCCAAGTCCCTTTGCACTTCAGATTTCTGAATTTTCTACCCATTTAGGAAATAGACCATGCCTCTATTCTTCGTGCCAAAGTGCATCAACTCACACTTTCCGATGTTAGAATGCATCTGCCAACCCCTTTACCTGGCCAATTCCTTCTTCAGCCCCTCCGCCTTTTCTCTCCGACCTAACTCTCTAAGTATCTTTGTTTCGTCTGCAAACTTAGCCAGAGTGCCCCCAGTTCCATCATCGAGATTGTTTACGAAGAAGTAAAAAGTTATGGTCCCAACACTGAGCCTTGTAGAACACCACTTGTCACCTTCTGCCATCCTGAGAAGGACCATTTTATCCCCACTCTCTGCTTTCTGCCGGACAGAAAAGCTTCTATTCATGCCTCTACCTTGCCTCTAACACCACGGACCCTTATCATACATTCCTGAAGAAGGGCTTATGCCCGAAACGTCGATTCTCCTGTTCCTTGGATGCTGCCTGACCTGCTGCGCTTTTCCAGCAACGCATTTTCAGCTCTGATCTCCAGCATCTGCTGTCCTCACTTTCTCCTCCTTTATTCAGCTTTAATACCGTTACCTCTGCTTCTAAATTCTCCACCTGAAATTGCACAGTAAATTCAATCATATTATGATCACTGCCTCCTATTATTACCTTCACCTTAAGCTGCCTCATCTAGTCTGCCTGCACAAGCTGCTCCAAAAAGCCATCTTATAGACATTCTACAAATTCCTTTTCTTGCAAACCACCATCAAGCTGAATTCCCAGCCACCTCCATAATAAAATCCCACATGATTACTGTAACTTTGTATTTCTTACACATCTTTCTAGCACCTGGTGTATCTTCCAACACAGCACCTGACTACTGTTTGGAGGCCTGAACAGAAATCTAACTACTTTTTTTTAACCTTTGTGATTTCTCAATTCTACCGACACAAATTCTAAACCATTTGACCTTACTTCATTTCATATTATTGATTTAATTTCATTTCTTACTAATAAGACAAACCCATCCCCTCTGTCCAACTGCCTATCTTTTTGATAGGATGCATATCCTTGAATATTCAGCTCCCAATCCTGATCCTCTTGCAGCGATGTCTCCGTGATGGCGGCCTGCCAATTTGTGTATGATTCACAAGCTTATTTGCCTTATTCGTTATACTGCATGCATTCCGATATAACAGTTCAGCCCTGTATTAGCCTTTCCTCTTATTGTTATTTGTTTGTCCTGTGTGTTTGATGTTTGATTACTAACGCTTTCCATGCTCTCTGCGTCTGTGTTGGAGATTTGAATAAATTAGAGTCATTGAGTCATAGAGATGTGCAGCATGGAAACAGACTCTTCGGTCCAACCCGTCCATGCCAACCAGATGTCCCAACCCAATCTAGTCCCACCTGCCAGCACCCGGCCCATATCCCTCCAAACCCTTCCTATTCATATACACATCCAGATGCCTCTTAAATATTGCAATTGTGCCAGCCTCCACCCCACTTCCTCTGGCAGCTCATTCCATACACGAACCACACTCTGCGTGAAAATGTTGCCCCTTAGGTCTCTTTTATTTCTTTCCCTCTCTCACCCTAAAACTATGCCCTCTAGTTCTGGACTCCCCGACCCCAGGGAGAAGACGTTGTCTATTTGTCCTATCCATGCTCATAATTTTGTAAACTTCTATAAGGTCACCCCTCAGCCTCCGACGCTCCAGGGAAAACAGCCCCAGCCTGTTCAGCCTCTCCTTGTAGCTCAAATCCTCCAACCCTGGCAACATCCTTGTTAATCTTTTCTGAACCCTTTCAAGTTTCACAACATCTTTCCGATAGAAAAGAGACCAGAATTGCATGCAATATTCCAAAAGTGGCCTAACCAATGTACTGTACAGCCGCAGCATGACCTCCCAACTTCTTTACTCAATGCTCTGACCAATAAAGGAAAACATACAAAACGCCTTCTTCTTGAGTTCTGCAGTCTTACCCCTCCTTTAATTCAAGTTTTCTAATATTCGCTATAACTGACACCACCCCACCCCCATTTAGTTTAAAGTCCAGCCTACTGCCCTAGTTATGCGATTTGCTAGGACTCTACTCCCAACATGGTTCAAATGAAGACCGTCGGATCGGAACAGTGCCCTCCTTCCCCAGCACTAGTGTCAATGTCCTATGATACAAACCCATTTCTCTCACATCAAACTTTGAGTCACGCATTTTCCTGCTGACCCTGTGCTAATTAGCTCATGGCTCAGGCCGTAATCCAGAGATTATTTCGTTTTTGGTTCTGTTTTCTAATTTAGCTCTGAGTTCTTCGTATCCCTTAGCAGAACCTCTGCCCTAGTTTTATCTCTGTCGTTGGTACCTACACTGACCACGAAAATGGATCTTTACCCTCCCACTCCAAGTTCCTCTGCAGCCAAGATGAGATATCCTGTATCGAAACACCAGTACGTAATGCAACTTTCAGGACTCTCAATCCCGATCACAGAGAGCAGTGTCTATGCCGCTAACTATACTATCCCCAATTACAGTAACATTTCTCTTTTCTTGCCTCATTTGAAAGATTCCCTCAACTCGGTGCTGTGGCCATTATGCTCATCCTCCCTGCAGTCCCCATTTCTACCCACACAGGGAAGAAAACTCTTGAACCTGTTAGACACCGACAGGGGCTGAGGCTCCTGCAATTCTACCTCCTGGATCCCTCTATCTGCCTCACTCATAGCCAAATCCTCCGTTTTCTAACCACTGGCTGAATTTGAGTCAGTTGTTCTAAGGAGTGTAACTGTCTCCTAAATCACAGCATCCAGGGAACTCTCCCCCTCCTTGATGCCTCACAATGTTTGAAGCTCAAACTCCAGCTCATCGACTCAGAGGCAGAGTTCTTCTAGCTTGCAACGTTTACTCCAGACATGGTCACTGGGATCCACAGTGGGGTCCACCACACCGACATCATAGAGAAACAACACATCACCCGACCCTCCATCCTTATTTTAATTAACTACTATTGAATTGTTCCTTTGCAATGTTTAGTTGTTTTTGTACATCTGCTTATGCAAGATGTAACCAATAAATTAACATGTTTCAATTTAACCCAGATTCAAATGTAACCCACTCCCGATTAGCAAATCAGATCACATTCTCCCTTTGTCAAACCTGGTCATTATCTTCTGATAGAATTCTGACAGACTTGTCAGCGGGACCACTCCTTGATAAAGCCATGCTGACTCAGCCCTATTTTACCATGTACCTGCAAGTACTCTGCAATGTCATTGCTAGCAATGCACTCTAAATCCGATTAACGACCGATGCCAGGCTAAGCTGCCCTATGATTTCCTGTATTTTGCCTTTCTTCCTTCTTACACAGAGATTTTACATTATCCATTTTCCAGTTCTCTGGGACTCTGTCTGATGATAGTTATTCCTGAACAGTCGCGACCAATGGTTTCACAATCTCCTCCATTAATCCTTCAAAACTTGATTGTTATCCTTCCAGTCTGTGTGATTTATCCATTTACAAACGTTGCAGCTTCTCCAGTACCTTCTACTCCGCGCCAATCATTACATCCATCCCTCACCCTTGACTCGCTGGAAGTTCTGGAATGTTCCTAGTGTCTACCATTGTGAGGATTGATGGAAAGTACCTATTCAATTCATTCTCCAATTCTTTGTTCTCCATTTCTCTGCAGTCAGACTCAATTTCTGGTTGTCCAATGTTCACTCTCCCCTTTTATATATCTTAACAAAACTCCTGCAATCTCCTTTATTAAAGCGAGCTAGCTTACATGTTTCGTGTTCACCACTTTATTGCTTCTTAAATTGTACTCTGCTGCTGTATAAAGGCTTCCCAATCTTAGACAGGCTGAGTGAGAGCATTCCTGTTAACTGACTGTCGAAAATATATTAATGTAACTATACTAATCCTTTTGCCCATCATTGTATAGCGTGGTGGCACAACACTGCTGCCTCACAGGGTCAGGGACTCGGGTTCAATTCCAATCTCTGGACCCTTTCTTTGTGGAATCTCCCCGTGTCTGCATTGGGAAGATTAATTACTTTCTCTCTTCACAATATGATTTGGTGTTTGTTTCAGGTTTATGCTATCTACAGTATATTTGCTTGTATTTGATGGAGGATTGCTGCAAATATGACGGCTTTATTGTAAAAGTGGCACGGGTGCTCGGGCTCCCCGAGTGCTTGGGAATCTTGCCTAGCTACTTATGTGAGTGCATGTCCCTGATTACCTACTCTGTCTCTCTCAATCCCTGAGTCCATCCGACACTGCATGCAGCCTTTCATCGAGCCACCCCTGGATTCCCCACACCCCATCGCCTGGTACTGGATGCTCCCTACGCAGGGAGCGCTCAAAGACACTGGGCACATTCTGAACTGCTAGGGATGCGGGGCAAAGACCCTACCTTTTAAAAGAACAGAATAGCTATAATCCAATTGAACAGCAAAGCAGAGTAAACAGGCAGAATGGCAGCCATCTGTTCTGACATTTTCTGGTCTTTTGGGCTAATTCTGTTTATTCTCATCCATCTACAAATAGATGCTCCATATGTATACCTTGTCACACAGGTTTGGTGAAGGTGATTGATATCAGATCCTATGATCATTGCGACTGATTCACTGGGCTCCACCTTCCTGGTAAATGAGATCACACTTAAGTTTTTTTTGCCAAGTCCATCCATTTTAAAGTAAAGGTTCTTGCCAGAGTTGTGCTGAAAGGATATTTGAATGTTGAAGAGACTAGATTATGCCACGTGCCAGTTAGGTTAGGAATAGGAAGGCAGTATAGTTAAAAACATGGCCAAAGAGCTGGTAGGGTAGGCAGCACCTGCAATATGTGGATCATTGGGATTCCCGGGTCAGTAGGATAGACACAACAAGGATGGGACGCATCGGAACTGGCAGCAATCTCCAATATGTGGATCATTGGGATTCCCGACAGGATAAACACAAGAAAGACGGGATGCATCGGAACTGGCAGCAATCTCCGTTATGTAGGTAATTGAGATTCCTGGGTCATTATGAAATACACAAGAAGGACGGGATGGACGTGAACTGTCATCAATCTCCTGGCAGGCAGGTTTGCTACTGTCACTCAGGAGGGTTTAAACTAGTGTGATGGTGGGGGGAAGTTGGGGGAACTAGAGCAGTATGTCCACAAGCACAGTGACTGAAGATGAGTTATAGACTAATCCCAGTACAGCTAAAGCCAACAACAATCTAGCAGAGGGGAGTGAACACAATGGGGCTGGCAGTTTGAAGTGTGCTGATTTTGATGTGAGCATTATGACAGGCAAAACAGATGAGCTTGGAGCTTGGAGTTTGAATGAGTATATATAACTATGATATAAATATTACAGAGATTTGGTTGAGAGAGGGATCAGAAAACAGTCAATCCAATGGGTCCAGAGAGAGTTAAATAATGTGCAGTGAGAGGCTGGAGACTGTTGTTTGAAGCAAAATAATCATCCAGCAGTTTATTGGAATTGGACAGTGTGTGATGCAATGTCAGATTGAAGGGACAAGGGAGGAACCAGAAATTGTCTGTTTGCAATATTTTCTGCTTTACTGACAGTCTTTTGTAATCTCCTGTTACCAAAGAATAGTCGAGGAGAATTTACGTCAGGGAAACTCAAACCAAATATCAGGTCAGGATCTGATGGAGTTGGGCTGAAGTGTATTTATTTCAATGCAAGAATTATTATGGGTAAGACCGATGAACTGACAGCCTGAAACCGTACATGGGACTATGATGTTGCGGGTTTAAAGAGATTTGGTTGAGCGGGGGAAAGGCCGTTCAACATTCCAGGATTTCGTTGTTTTATGCGAGATGGAGAGGAAGGTAAAAGAGGTGGACGAGTTGTTTTACAGGTGGACTTGAAGAGGACTTACAGGAGGGATCATCCACTGCAGCAATATGGGTAAAGCTCAATTATAAGATGGCTGCAAGCACTGCGTTATTATAATCCCTCCAACAGCCACGGAGCGATGGAGGAACGAATATGTACGTTGATTAAGGAAAGGTGTATTAAAAAGAGAGTAGTCATAGTGAGTGACTTTAGCATCCCCAATAATGACTGGGGGTCCCTTGGAGCAAGAGGCTTAGACGGGGCAGAATTTGTTACCTGCAACAGTATGTGGATAGACCAACGAGAGGCAGAGCCATTCTGGACCTTGGCCGATGATCCTGGTCAGGTAACTGACCTCTCAGTGGGATATAATATTAGAAAGAATGATTACAGCTCTTTCAGATTTAATATAGTTACGAACATGGATAATTCAGGACCTTGTGTGAAGCTACTGAATTGGCGGAAAGCAAATTACGTCAGTATCAGGCAGAGCTAGGACGTGTGAATTGAGAGGAGCTGCTATCAGGGAAATCCACATTGTTATTGTGGGAACTGCTTGTTAAATCCTGACAGCATAATCATCTGGTGAACGTCCTCCCGCCTGCACGAATTTCAATCTTTTTTGTTTGAACAGATATTTCAAGGCCGCTGCATATCAGACAACAGGAAGAGATAAAGGATGATTCTGCATTGTGTCCTTCTCAGGATCAGCTTGTCTCTCCAGGCACCTAAAGTCTTTATTGTGGGTCAGAGAGCTTCAGAATTAATAGGAACACTGAAGGAGGCCATTTAACACATTGTACAATGACGAGCTCTCAAACATCACAATTTGAAAAGAGAGAGAACTGTGTGTGTGTGTGTGTGTGTGTGTGAGAGAGAGAGAGAGAGAGAGAGAGAGAGAGAAATTAACAGAGAAAAAGGAAGTCAAGAGAGATAAAAGGAATGGATAGAAAACGGAGCGACAGAGTGAGTGAGAGCAAGGGGTGTCAGGTGAGTGTGAAGTTAGATCAGAAAACAGCATGAGGACAAATACACAGACATTTTATTTAGAACTCCCACAGACTGCAAGCCCTTTGTCTGGTGCTGTACCCTGTGAGCACTGTGAGCACCTGTCATCCCAGATCATTTATCGCCAATAATTTCACAGATCCGGGTCGCTGACGGCTGACCAAGGTCCAAAATAGCAATAGATTGGTTCCAGGGAGAAGGTGAATTAATTTAAATATTCTGGGCGAACAAGAACTTGTCGTCCCTCTCGACACTGTGATAGAGACAGGGCGAGAGAATCTCAGTGAGGGGATCACTGACTGAGGGGAAATCAGCATTTCCCCTGATAAAGCTTGAACACCTCGTCCGTGGTTTTGTAATTCACCTTTCAATTCATATAGCTCCACATTGTAAGTGTATTTTGACAGACTTGTCTCTTTGTAGTTTTCATGTTTTGGTATGTGCAGAAATGTTTTTTTTTCTTGTCCCTGCATTTTGTGTTAAATAAACACATTTTATTAATGAGGAAGAAAGGATTTGTTCCGATAGGATAGTCTTCATCTGAACCGTGCTGGGACCAGAGTCCAAGTGAATTTTAACTAAGGCTGTAGACAGAGCTCTAAACTGATCATAGTGTGTGTGCGTTGGCAGGGTTGGGGGTTCTGTTATAGAGTTTAATTAGAAAGGAGGAGGTAAGAGTACAGAGCTCAGGAGAGGTTATTAAAATCTCCAGCACAGATGCAAATAGGTCGGTTGTGTATGGAATGTGTAAGCAATTAAACTTCAAGCACACTGGACTAACAAATGACAATGAGAGGAGAGACCTTTAAGGCAAGATTGAAGGGTTAGATCTGAATGCGAGCAGTATAAGGAATAGAGTAAATGAGCTTGTGGCACAGATTGAAATTGGTAGGTATGACGTGATGGGCATCACAGAGATGTGGCTGCAAGGGGATCAGGATATTCAAGGACATACATAGTATCGAAAAGTTAGGTGGCAGAGGGAGTGGGTTTCCTTTATTATTAAGAAATGAAATTAAATCAATAGTAAGAAAGGAAGTAAAGTCAGATGGTGTAGAATCTGCGTGGGTAGAATTGAGGAACCACAAAGATAAGACAACCACAGTTGGATACTTGCACAGGCCTCCAAAGAGTAGTCAGAAGCTGGGGCACAAGATACACCAGGATAGAGAAAAGATCTGTAGGAAAGGCAAAGTTAAAGTGATCATGGGGTATTCCAAAATACAAGTGGAATGGGAAACCAAGTTGGTAGTGGATCGCAAGAAAAGTAATTTGAGGAATGTCTACAGGATGGCTTTTTGGAGCATCATGTGGTGGAGCCCACTCGGGAACAGATGACACTGGATTTAATGATGCAGGCTAGATAAGGCAGCTTAAGGTGAAGGAAAACTTCAGAAGCAGTGATCAGAACATTGTAGAATTCATTTTGCATTTGAGAGAGAAGGTAGAATCAGAGTTAACAATATTTCAGCTGAATAAAGGCAACTGGAGAGGCATAAGGGAGAAGCTGGGTAGAATTGACCGGGACAGGGGTAACGCAGGAAAGACAGGGGAGCAGCAATGGCTGGTGATTCCAAGATTAATCCAGGAGTCACTGCAGAGATTCATGCTGAGTAACAGAGGTATGGTACAGGGAGGATGAGGCAATTGGGCTGACAAGGGAAGTCAGGGATTGCATATAAGCAAAAGAGCAAGCATATAATGCGGTGTAGGGCAGAGGGAAACTGGAGAATTGGGGCCAACAGAAAGCAAGAAAAAATAAATAAGGTGGGCGAAGATTAAATATGGGGGTAAACTAACCAGTAATATAAAGGAAATTGTAAGAGATTCTTTAGATATATAAAATGCAAAAGAGAGGCAAGAGTGAATATGTACCACTGGAAAATGATGCTGGAAAGACAGTAGTGGGAAACAAAGAATTGGCTGAGGAATTTTGCATCTGCCTTCACGGTGGAATACAGGAGTAATTTCCCAAGTATTCAAGATAGTGAGAGGATAATCCTGAATATGGTGGCCATCACCAAGAAGAACATGCTAGAATACGGAATGGCCTGAATGTGGATAACTCACCTGGACCAGATGGACTACACCCCAGATTTGACCGGGAGATAGCTGAAGAGTTAGTGCAAATGTAAGTGGTAATCTTGCAGGAATGACTGAAATCAGGAAAGGGCCAAATGGCTGTATAATTGCGAGTATTACACCCCGTTTATCAAGGGAGTTAGGCACAAGATGGAAAACTGCAGACTGATTAGCAGACTGGTTGGTTGTGGGTAACATCATGGATTCCATCGTGAATTATAGGATTCCTGGATATTTGGAGGTCTTTGGTAAAATAGAACAAAGTCAGCAAGGTTTCATCAAAGGGAGGACATGTCAGACAAACCGGCTAGAATACCTTGAGAGAGTAATGAGCAGATTAGATCAAGGAGTACCAATAGATGTTATCCATCTGCACCTCAAGAATCCTTTGAAAAGGTGCTATGCATGGTGCTATTGAGAAAGGTATGGGCCCATGGTGTTAGAGGCAAGGAGCTTGCATGGATAGCAGTTTGGCTGTCTGACAGAAAGACAATATGGATGTCAGCCAATGACAAGTGGTGTTCCACAAGACTCAGGGTTGGGACCACAACATTTCACTTTGTGCATTCATTATCAATATGAAGGAACTGAGGGCATTTTGGCTAAGCTTTCAAACAGTGCAAGGATAGATAGAGGGACAGGTGGCATTGAAGAGGTGGTTTGGCTGCAGAAGGGTGCTCGAGCGCATCTCCTTAACTTCCCACAGCTCTGCCCTTGAACTCCACCCTTCCAACTACAACAAGTTAGAACCTCTCCGATGCTTGCCTTCCATCCCACCAACTTCAGGCTACAATGCATCATGCTCCGCCATTTCTGCCACCAACAGCCAGACCTCACCAACAGAGATATACTTCCCTCCCTACCCCTATCATCATACTGCTGAGACCATTCCCTCACAAACTCCCTCGATAGGTCCACGCAACCCCACCAAGCCACCTTCCCCCCACCCCGACACCTTCCCTTGCCACTACAACAGGTATGAAACCTGTGCCAACACATTCCTTCTTACCTCCACCCAAGGCCCCAAAGCATCCTTCCACATCAGGCAGAGAAAATCCTGTGCATCCAAATATCTCATCTCGTCTGTCCATTGCTCCTTGTCAACTTGCAGAACGGTTCAGGGAACACTCTCGGACACACAAACCCAACAACCCCACTGCCCTGTGGCTGAATACTTCAACTTCCCCATCCACTCCGCCAAGGCCTTGCAGGTTTTTGGCCTCCTCCACTGCCAAATTATAGCCACTTGACGTCTGAAGGGAGAACGCATCATCTTCTCCCTTGGGACACTCCCAACACACGATATCAAGGACAATTTCACCAGTTTCCTCATCTCCACTCCCTCCACCTTATCCCAGATCAAACTCTCCAACTCAGCACTGCCCTCTTGAACTTTTCTACCTGTCTATCTTCCTTCCCATCTATCCACTCCACCTTCCACTCTGACCTATCACTATCACCACCAATCTTCATCTAGCAATCGCCTTCCAAGCCAACTTCCTCCCAGCCCCAGCCCCTCCCATTTATCTCTCTGCCCCTCTCTGCCCACCCCACATTCCTGATGAAGGCTTTATGCCTGAAACGTTGAATCCCCTGCTCCTCGGATGCTGCCTGACAGGCTGTGCTTTTCTATGGCCACAATTTTTGACTCTGATCTCCAGCATCTGCGGTCCTCACGTTCACCTGCTGAAGGATTTTCAAAGGTTTGGAGAGTGAGCAAAGAAGTGGCAGATGGAGTACAATGTGGAAAAGTGTGGGAAAGCATTTTGCCAGGATGAATAGAGGCATGGACTTTTTTCTAAAAGCGAGAAATTTCAGAAGTCTGAAGTGCAAAAAGACTGCGGAGTTCTAGTCCAGGACTCTTGAAAGGGTAAACTCGCAGGTTGTCAGTAGTTAGGAAGGCAAAGACAATGATGGCATTTATTTCAAAACGGCTGAAATATAAAAGCAGGAATGTACTTCTACCAGGCTTTAGTCATGTCACATTTGGATTATTGTGCGCCGTTTTGGGTCCCATATTTCAGGAAAGATGTACAGGTCCTGGAGTGTTTTCAGACGAGATCCACGAGAATGGTGCAAACATGCAAAGCTGGCATGCATATAAAGAATATTTGAGGGCTTTGGGTCTCTATTTGACAGAGTTCAGAAGAATGTTAGGAGGCCTAATTGAAACTTACAGAATAATAAATGACATGTGACAGAGTGCATGTTGGGAAGATATATGCAATGGTAGGAGAGACTAGTGCCCGACGGGACAGAGTAAAGTGAAGACCTATTCGAACAGAGATAAGGAGAAACCTCTTCAGCCAGAGAGTGGTGAATCCATGGAATTCACTGCCACAGAAGTCAGTCGAGTCCAGATCATTGAGTATATGTAAGAGTGAGACAGTTAGGTTGTTGACTGTAAAGGGGATCAAGGGTTACAGATAGAAAGCGGAAAAATGGGGTTGAGAAGCTTAACAGCCATCATTGAATGGTGGAGCAGTCTCAATGGGCCTCATAGCCAAATTTCTGCTCCAATGTCTTCTGGATGTATGGTTAATATTGGCTCTCCTCATTACTCATTGGAGTTGTATCCTGGAATTTGATCTTCAAATGATTTATAAAGAGTAACATTTCAGTACTGATGATTGGGAATTATCATGTTCCCTCCCTCCAGTCTCAGCAGCCATGCCCCCAATATCATAATCACACTGCAATTGAAATCCAGTGAATGGTACGTAATCACAGTTCATTGACATCGATAACATTAACAGCAAGAACCTCACCTGCCCTCATATTTTCTGTTAACAGATCCATGCCCTGTGTGTGTTATTGCTCATGCTGTTGTAGGTGCATTTTCCTGTCAGATTATGTATAAGAAAAGTTCTCTCCATATTTTACTGACACTATAATCACTGATCAGTGGTTATAGACTGTATGTTTCCATTTATAAATGGAGAAACTTGTTTATGTTCTGACAATCCTTTGTCATTACTCCCATATACAAGGTAGATTGAATGATTACATGCATTCAATCTACCATCTCCAAGATTCCTTCCCTCAGTCACCCCCACATATTCCATGCCAAATATGTAAATTTTAAACATTCTTTTTAATTTTAATACAATCAATATTGAATTGAAAGGGGTTAACTGGAGATATCTGTTCAGTGACTGTAATTAATGTCAATCTCCATGGATCCTAATTATCCCAGTGGAGAGTTTCCATCGTTGAATGATAAATGGGCTCGGTCAATGTGTTATCCCATAGTATGAGTAGGAACATCGCTGACAGCACTAACAGGGATCAACTGTTCGAGAGAAAGGGGGGAAGTGATCAGAATCTGAGAACATTACACTGGAACGTTACAATTATGTTTCAGAATGTGAGGACCTTGGATTAGAATGTTCCAACAATGGATCAGAATCTAAGGTCAGTAAACAGGAATGGTACAACAGTGTATCAGAATCTGAGAACTTTAGACTGGAATGTTCCAAGAATGTATCAGAATCTGAGATCATTAGACTGGAATGGTTCAACAATGTATCAGAATCTGAGATCATTCGACTGGAATGGTTCAACAATGTATCAGAATCTGAGATCATTAGACTGGAACATTGCAAAAACAGACAGGAGTTTATCCTCGGGTCTTTACTATCTTTCGCTGCCTTGGATATCATTAGCATCACGGATCCAGGATATCCTTTGGATTATTCAAGGTGGTTACTATCCCATCCTCGCTATAGTTGGTGTTCCTGGTAAGTCATTATATTTGTCGACTAAACCGGGTTGGACTGAATTTCTGCTCATGATATATAAATTTTGTAAAGTACAAGACAACGTCTTCAGTTCTAAACAAAAACTCCTTTCCTTCTAAATTATAAGTATCAAACTACTATTTATAAATTACTCACTGATATGCGAGAAGGAACCAGAATGTTCTCAAACTCCATAATCCATTTTGTCCTTCACAGATTTACATCTCCAGCTCCTTCCCACTCACCAACCCTATCCAATTCCACCGTCATGATAACCCAGTCTTCTTCTCAGTTTCAGTGCAACTTCTGAATAAACCATGATTTGTGCCTTTATTTAATCCGGATGCAACAGTTTCAAGTTCCTTCTAACCACATGTTTGTCACTAAATAATTGCTCTTCAGGATGTTTAACTTGTTTTCTGGACAAACGGGACAACAGTTTATGGTGTTCTAGCCATTGACTCATATTCTAGAGCCACAGAATAATACTCTGTTGATATCCCATGAGGGAGATTGGTGGAATTTAAAAGTAACTATTTTCATTTGCTCTAAAAGCCCATCTACTTGCCCCAAGTCCTTTAGGGAAGTCAATGTGTCATTCTTCCCTAGTCAGGTTTCAGTGTGACTTCTGTGATGAACATGTGGGTGTACTGCACCTTTAAAAGAATTAAAAGCCAACAATAACTACCTGACAGCACCAAGTGTTTTAAGAAAATAGATTTAGTGTAACATTTGGTTGAACAACTTGATTAGCTCATTGTCTCAAGACAAAAATAAATTCAGCCAAACAGTTTGAATTACACCTCAAAATACCCACCTCCAATCAAGTTTGAATTTAGTATATTGAGAATCTTAAAAGCCAATGACACGATCCAATGGTTTGGGGGTACAATACTTTTGGAAATTGAACAGGTGAGAGGAGAGCTGCCAAGTTACCAGCATGCAACAATTGCCTGAAAAATAGCTCTCCTCTCAGTACATTTATTGAGTAGTAACTGGTAAAGCTGAATCCCAAAGAAGAAAAGAAGACAGGAATATAGAGAAAAACTGAAAGTTTCTTGGTTTTGAGATTGGAAGTTTTGTTTTGTAGGTCTTAATTAGAAGTAGAAACCTACAAGTATCGTGGGGGTGGGGGAGCTAATAGATAGGTTAGAGGAAGAAGTTGTAAACAGACGTTCGTCTATTATTCCCTGTTATACTTTAAGAAATAAAGTTGCTAATTTTTACTTTAAATATTTTTGGAGTCTAGAATTGGCACAGAATATGCAGTGGATAAAACTTTTCCCTGTTGCTGGATATTTTAAATGCTTTAAATTAAGCAGGATAATTTATCCTATGGTTGTAATGCTACAACCCTACAGGAATGTGTTTTGCTCTTTGCTGTCCTGTGGAACAGCTGAACCAAACACTCAATTCAAGGTCAGCATAACATGCTGCCCTGACTAGGTCTGCATACATCCTGTGAGAGAAGAACAGAAGTAAAGATAGCTCCCTTCCTATGTCGGTTTGCCATATTCCTACAGCTCAGTTCTATTCAGGTAGGTGATCATTCCCTATTTTAGGTGAATTCAATCTCATTGAAATTCTCCCCGAGAGTGATACACGTCTCCATACACATCTCTGGTGTTGGATTTATTGATGCTAACGTACAGATGTAAGGGAGTTATAAATTCCATATCAGTCGTAGTGCATAGAGAAGGAATGGCTTTTTGTGGCACAGGGAAGAAACTGCGATGTCTAAGTGAGAGAAAAGGTTCATTGCGATCATCCCTGAGACTGTTGTTGAGGCAGTATTTGGGGTACAGTGGATAGAATTCCTCTCAAGTTTCAACAGACTAATCCTTAGGATGATGGCACCATGAGCAGAGAATGAAGCTCAGTGAGAGAATAAGAAGTGATTGCCTTAAACCTTAAGGGGGTTGGACAGTCACTCATGATGTTCTAACCAGGCACTGATATGGTGATAACTTCCATGGCTTTGTTTTTTTGGTTCTCAATAGGTAAAGAGCCTCTGAGGAAGTCCCCCTCATCCCACCCCCACTCCACATATTGATTGAGAGAGACAGAGGGTCAGTCATTGAATAAGCTCTCCCCACATTAATACAGTGCATTTAGTGTGTGATCCTGTACTGAACGTCATGTTATCCACAATCCCGACAAGAGCCACAATACCTTCATTCTAAAACAGATACCTATTCCCACCAGCTTCTGACATCTATGGAGAACATGGGTCTGCTTTCTCAGAGATGGAGGATGCCTCTCTGAGACTTGACACAAAATATCTGACTTCCTTCCTCACTGCCAGCGTTAAACCACGTTAAAATGTCACGTGTCCCACTTGTAATGGAGCCACGAGGAACATCATGGAGCCGTCTCTGAGTGCATTCTCTGTTTTATTGATTTGTCAGGTTGGAGCATCAATGACACCCTCCTGTGTCTCGAGGTGCTGAATGGCCTCCTCCAGGTCCCATGGAACAGGTTCATGGGTCTGACTTGACTCTGCCTGTTCCTGTTTGACGGATTGATGTGGTAACCAGACTCCCCTTCTTCCTGTGGAACAGGCAGGAGGATTGAATGCGCTATCCCCCTCTTTGTTCAGTCGCTTATATGGGCTGAATGGCTTCCACATATCCGTTTCTAACGTGCTTGAGATGCTGAATGAGCTTTTCATTTAACTGTGGAAATGTAGAGTGTCTGGCCTTGCTGTTACATGAATGTTACCGACACTTTAACGGCACAAGCCTGAATGCTGTTCGGGTCATACTGCACATAGGCATTGACTGGTTCAGGAGCTGAGGTGTGACACATTGTCCTGAACATTGGGTGATCTTCAGTGACCATCCCCACTTCAGATCTTATGATAAGGAAAGACAGTGATGAAGCAACTGAAGATGTCTGTTTTAAGGTAGCTACCCTGAGGATCTCCTGCCGAGACGTCCCCGGACTGAGACGATTGTCAGTCACCGACCAAAAACATCTTGCTTTGTGCTCTGAAAGACCCTAAACCAGGGGGGTGGGTACACCTGATTCCCATTAAGCTCAAATAAGTAGGTCGTCCTGATGCCATCCTCATTCAAATAATGCCTTGTTATCAAGGCCATTCACTCTTTCCTGAGCCCCTGTGTTCACCTCTTGTTCTTATCAATAGACGATAGTGTATGTGTAGGGAGTAGATTCCTCTCATAGACGGTAATCAATGCCAGGAATTATTTGGGCTATATAGTGAGGGGAGTTACATCACGGAAAGTGTTCAAAGAGGTTGAACATGACTTTTTGACCTGTCAGAGAGCTAAGGCGTGTGAGGAATTGGATATTAAAGACGAGTTAATGACAACAGTCGATCAGCCATGATGGTATACAACAGCTTGATCGTCCGAGTTACCGAATCTTGCGCCTTTTGTTCTCATGTTCTGTGATTACAAAGTTAATGATTGTAATTTTCCTGAACGTTTTGTTATTGAATGTTGCAGTCAGAGAGAGTAAAGTATTTTGTGAGTCATCTCTGGGTGAGGTATGGGGGCTGTATTCACAGTGAATCTGGGTCTCCAACATGACAAACAAATGAAGCAAAAGTTGCAGAGAGGAGACACTCTGTAAAGAGACCAGAGGTGTCTTTCGAAACCAACCTGGTTTTCCAAATAACATTTTCCAACCGACGAAAAACCGTGTGTAACAGTCTTGAGTGATTGAATGATATCCTGTCTTACTGTGAAACCGGCATTTGGAGCAGGTGGCCTCCATCTGGTACTTTAAGGAGCTGCGAGGAGCTGAATGGAACACAGGAACATAGGAATGAGCAGCAGAAGTGGGCTATTAGACACTTTGTCACCGCTCCACAACTCAAAAAGTGATGTGATTGTGGTCTCAGCACCACTTTTCTGCCTGTACAACATTTTCCTACATTCACGTGTTTGTCAAATGTTTAAATACAACACAACTTTGAATAAATGTAATCATCCAGGCACCACAAACTTTTGGGGAAGGGAATTTCCATTTGAACAATCCTTTGAGAATTTCTCATTTGTGCTCCAACCAATGTTGGAGGCTCATTGTTTCCTTATCCAGTCCCACTCTCCCACTGGTTACAACAAATTTTAAATGCAACCAGTTTAGTTAGGTGGCCAATGACATAGACATCAGAGTAGCTCATTTTCTAGAAAAAAATGTGAGACACAGAACTTTGAACTCATAGCAAATGGTAAATAGGCAGTGTGTCCCAAACGTTATTCTGCCTTTGAAGTTATTTTGCTCACACAAGATGCTAGTAATGGGATTTCTTTCTGCAATAGTTGGATTTAGCTGAATTCCGTTTGTTTCAGACAGTGGAGAGATTCTCATGAATCCTCACCAGGAATCCTTCACAAATGGTAAAGATAACTCAGGGATTTTATGGTCTCACGCTTTGCTATTGGGCGGAACAAAGTAATAGAGAGTGATCAATCGGCTGCTGCTTCTCAGGCAGGGAACATTTTTCTCCATCTCTGTGCTGGAACATACAATAACATCAACTGAACACCAAACTGGACCATGTGCGATCTCCTGGAACATTGTCTTGAAAACCTGATTATGGACTATATGCAGGTGCATCATTGCTTTTGTTGTATACAGCGCCTTCCGATCGCAAACAAATGTTCTCACTTTATGAATTATTGACATGCTTTCATGTATCTGTGGAATTTGTAAATATTGGTAGTTGTCTTCATAGTACATATGTTCATATCAATACACCTTTTTCTTAAAATGTATTCTCTAGCGTTAGGCTCCCTGACAAGAGAAAATATGCGTCAAGCTGATGCACTTTTCAGAAAGTCATGGATGGTTCAATCATATTTCACAGGTAAGTTCGAAACTGATAATTCCCTCATAATCAAAGGCCCTTATTCCAGGAATGAGTAAAGGGAAACCTCTGTGAAAATCTTCGAAAAGAATTATATCCTGTTTTTAGTTTCTGGGATCAAAAAGGCACGCAGTTTATCAGATGTGGTCTCAGCAATGCCCTGTACAGATGCAGTAAAACATTCCTGATATCAAACCTGATACCCTTTGTTAATAACTGTATCATTGCACTTACTTCCAAATCACTTGCAGCATCTGCAGACTGACTTCATGTGATTCATGTCCCAGGAACATGGAAACCGCCTGAATCACAGAGTTCTGCAATATCTCTCCATTTAAATTGTTTACCATTGTTTTATCCTTCATGCCAAAATAGACAATTCACCCAATGTTCTTGGCGCTGCAGGTTAGCCCACTAACCAGTTACACCTTTGCAACCTGAAAATAAACATTTATTTCTATTCTCTATTTCCTGTTAACAACAGCTTCCCTGTTCCTGTGTAGCAGTTCAGGCAGGTTGAATGGCCTCCTCCTGGGCTGTGTAATGTACTCAACGAGCTGAATTACTTCATTCCATATTCCTGTGTAGATCCTTCGAAGGGCAGAATGGTCTCCTTCTGTTTCACTGTAACGATTCTGTTTGATAGAATGGGGTGATTCCCTACCCTGTAACGGCATCAAGGGTTGGATTGAGAGAACAACACATGGGGTAGGGGCAGCAGTATATCACTGTAACAACCTCACGGGGTGGATTGACAGAGCAAAACATGGGGTGTGGGAGTAGTATATCTCTGTATCAGCCTCGAGAGGTGGATTGAGGGAGCAACAAATGGGCTAGGGGCAGCAGTATGTTACTGTAATAGCTTTGCTGTGCTATTCCACGCTGCTTCTCCTGCAGTGGGAGAGAGGGAGGGAGGGGGGAGGTACAGTGGCAGTGGGTGACCCTGCTCTTAGTGCCCGTGTAGGTGGGGGGAATGGTGAGGTATCTGGAAGGAGTCAGTCGACAGTTTGAACCAATATAGCATTATTAGTGTGGGGCTACAGAGTAGGCGACAGAGAAAGAGAGGAAGAAAGTTGCTGAATTCAATAGTGAGAGTGGTCGTGCCTGAGCCTTATTTGGAGATAGAGTGTGAACCTTGTTCGGGGGTAGGTTCTATAACAGATGGACAGTGAGTGTGAGGGTGCAAATAGAATGCGGTTACATTTATCCAGACAGAGCGGGGATCATATTGTTGCTTGTCTTGAATCGATAGACGTTTCTTCAGATCATCTCAGAGTCGAGGTGAGCCTCTCCGAATGTCTTGTTCAAGTCTATCACCAATAACGCCACAGACCCGGCTCCTCAGATTCTCAGATTCCACAGAATCAGTTCAAGTGGAGCTTGCAAATAGCAAGGAGAAGCAAATATTGGTGCGTCATATATCTAAACCAAAACAGTTGTGAAAAATCTGAGTATCATATGCTCTGGAAATTAGATATGCAAGTATTATGGATACTGCAGTCTTATTGGATGGTTTCAAGTTGCATCTAAACTGCATTAACTAAGTGACTGCTCATGTTGTGAAAAATAAGTGTATATGAGGTGGGTTGAAGAGTATGTTGTGAACCAAACTAGAGAGCAGGTTATTTTGGATTTGGTGTCATGTGGTCAGGCGGGTTAATTTATAACCTTGCTCTGAAGCAGTTTTAAGGAATAGTGGCATTAATAAGGTGCACTTTACACGGTGCCTGGATACAACATACATTCTGGTTAAACATCTTGGAAGACTGGAAGCTAGAGGGTCAAGTTAGCTTCAGTGAATTGGGAAAATACAACATAACATTCAGTGGGAGACAAGCAATGATTGTTAGAGTCATAGAGTCCTACAGCACGGAGACAGGCTCTTCGGCTCAAACTAGTCTATTCTGACCAAAAAGTCCATCCACGCTAACCCCATTTCCCTGCCATTGCTCCAAATCCTTCTAATCCTTCCCTATCCGTGTTTTGTCCAAATGCCTTTTAAATGTTGTTAATGTACCCACCTCAACCACTTCCGCTGGCAGTTCATTCCATACGTGTACCAGCCTGTGTGTAAAACAGTTGGTCCTCAGGCTCTCTTATAGTCTTTCCCCTCTTTCCCCTCTGACCTTAAACTGATGCCCTCTCGTCTGTGATTACCCAACCCTGGGAAAAAAGACTGAGTACATTCATTCGGTCCATGCCTGTCATGATCTTATACACTTCTGTCAGATCCCCTTCAACCTCATACAGGCTAAAGTAAAATATCCCAGCTTGTCCAAACTCTCCCTATAACTCAGACCATTGAGACGGTCACATCCTTCAGCAGTCTTTCCAATTTAATAACACGCTTCCTATAGCAAATTGAAAAAAAAACTGAACATTACGTACCAGTATTGCCTCACCAGCATCGTATTAACTGCAACGTAATTCCCTGATTTCGATACTCAGTGATATACACTGCTGAAGGCCAGTGAGTCAAAAGCTTTCATCATTGTCCTGTCTACCTGTGAATCAACTTTCGGAGAACCATGCACCTGAATTCCAAGATCCCTCTGTTCGACTACACTCCTTAGGACCCAACCATTCCCCATGAAATTCCAAACTTGATTTGAGTTTCTGAAATACAAGAACTTACACTGATCTATGTTAAAATTCATTTACAATTTCTCAGCCCACTTCTCCAGCTGATCAAGATACAACTGTAATTTCTGAAATTTCTGATAGCCTTCCTCACTCTGCATGATGCTGCCTGATTTAGTGCCGTCTTCAAACTTACAAATCATGCCTGTACATTCTCATGTAAATTATAGATATATGCAATATGTAGTGGTCCCAGTACTAACCTCTGAGGCATTCCACTAGTCACAGGCCTCCAGTCTGACCAGCATTTTTCCAGTATTACACTCTGCTACCTAAAATCAAGGCAATTTTGTACCTAATTTGCCAGGTCCCCTTCAATTTCATGCGATCTAACCTTCCAGAGCAGCATACCATGTGGAACCTTATTGAAGGCCTTACTGGAATCCACCTAGAATACGTATACCACTCGGACCTCCTCAACGTTGCTGGTCACTTCATTCAAAAACTCCAACAAAATTGTTAACCATGATCTCCCTAGCACAAACTCCCATGCTGAATTTGATGAAGGGCTTTTTCCCGAAACATCAATTTTCATACTCCGTTATGCTGCCTGACCTGCTCTGCTTTTCCAGCACCATTCTAATCTTACTCCGAACCACACCCTGTCTTTCCAAATGCATATATATCCAATCTCTCTGATTTTCGTTTCACTGGTCTTTAGTTCCCAGGTTTATCTTTGTAGCCTTTCTTGAATACAGCTCAGCATTCGCTCCCCTCCAGTCGTCCATGCCCTCACTCTTCCATCAGCGATGATAGAAAAGAGCCAACCAGTTCTCCCGAAATTTCTTCTCTATTCTCCTATCCTCCTGCGGTGTTCCTGAATATAACTGGTCAGGACCAGGAGTTTTTAGACTTCAATGTCTGAGAAATACATCTATTTATTTCAGGTACAAACACCAAAGAGTGAGAAATTGACTCAATGATGGTAAACATAAGAAATTAGAAAACATGTTAATCATAGGAAGTGACTTCTGAAGAATTCCAGCTATTGTGGAAACCTGAGAATTCTCAGAAATTAACGATCCTAAAAAGGAAGGCCATGAAACTGATAAGGAAATCAAAAAGCGAACATACATGCTAACACACAGGAACACAAAGACTCCATCAATCTGCGATCGATATTTCAAAGGAAACAAAATAAAAGCAAGGTCAAATGTTGAAATTTGGAATTGGGAGAGGAGAGGTCATTGTGGGGAACAGGGAAATGGCCAAGAAAACAAAAAGTTACATTGCATCTGTCCTCATGGAGGAATATCCAGAAAATCCCCCAGTAATACCAAGTGATCATATCGGACTTATGGAGCTAAAGACATAAAGTCAATTCAAATCAGTAACAAGGTAGTGCAGCTGGAAAGAGCATTGCTAAGTCAGATGTACTTCCTATCAAAATGTCAGAAATAAATCACCATTAGAAGTATTAATTGCACTATCGATGACTGTGTTTTATTTTCCTGTATATTCTGCAGAGGGCAGAAACTATTGTAGATAAATGGAAGTTAGTAAACGTGATCCAAGCACTATGGATGAATGGAAGGGATCCAAACAGCTACAAACGGAAAAAGACAGAGTGTGGAGAACTGCAGACCAATTAACTTGACATCTGTAGGGAAACATTTGAAATCTATTACACAGGATGAGATTTTTGATATTTAGAAATTAACAGAAACAATGGAGAGAATCAGCATGCATTTCTGATAGAGATATCATATTTGATAAACATCGGAATTGTTTGAAATTGTTTCTTATAGCATAGATAATGGGGAACCACTAGAAGTGGCATATGTTGCATTTTCGGAAGGATTTCTATAAGAACTCAAATAATGAGTTCGTAAATGCAATGAATGTGAAGGGTATTTGGAGGAATATATGTAAGTGGAAAGTTAAAGTTTGGTTCGCCTTCATTTAAGAGAGTCAGAAAAAGAATGTAAAGACATGTTGAAGCGGTTTCACAGCGTGTTGATGGGACTGTACCTGAAGTATTGTTCACAGTTTTGGTGAACGAATCTCAGAAAGAATATACTGACAACAGAGGATATGCAATGGGCATTTTCCAGAGTAATCCCTCAGATAGCAAGATTGCCTGATGAGGAAATTCAGCCTATTTTCTCCAGCGCTTCAAAGAATGAGAACTGGGTCACCGTGAAATTTAGAACATTCACAAAACATATGACAAGTTGGAAATTTACAGAATACTTCCCTGGCTCTCTAATCCACATTCAAGGCAAATAATGTAATGATCTGGGACAGACCAGTTACGACTGCAATAAGGAGGACGTTCTTCACTTGGAGGGGACTAACAAACACAGGGGCATGGAAAACTGCTGGGAGGGCAAGATTAGGGAGTATCCCCAGATAATCTGCAAGTGTGTCAAGCGGAACAGAATATTCAGGGAATGGTTCGGTATTCGTTCGTGACTTGCCAAGTTGCATCCAAATCAACTTCAGTGGGAGGAGAAAGGAGGTAGTGGTAGAAGGCTGTTTGTGTGACTGAAGGCCAGTGTCCAATGGTGTACCCCGAGATCAGTGCTGTGCCCCTTAATATTTGTGATTCGGAGGTGTTGGTGTTGGACTGGAGTGGACAATGCTAAACATCTCATAACACCAGCTTACAGTCTAACAGGTTTATTCAGATGCACGAGCATTCGAAGCGCTGCTTCTTCATCAGAATTCACAAACATCTGATGAAGAAACAGCGCTTCGAATCTCGTGCCTCTGAATAAACTTGTTAGACTATGAGGCAATGTTGTGCGATTTTTAACATTATTACTTGTGGTCATCATAAATATTGCAGCTGTGAATATGGATGAGGGGTGGGGCGGGGAGATAAGTAAGTTTGTGTTTGATACAATGATTATTCGGGTGGTTGGCAGTGAGAACGACAGTCTTATGTTTCAGGAAGATACAGGTGAAATGGTCAGATGGGTGGATCAATGGCAGATGGAATGTAACCCTGATAAATATAAGGTGATATACTTTGGAAGAAGGAACCAGACGGGAGGAGGACTCAATGAATGGCAGCACACTAGGAAGGTCAGAGGGTGCTTCTCCACACATCCCTGAATGTGATGGACAGGTTATTACACAATTTGAGGAAGCATCGTGGACCGTTAACACAACCTTTATTCATAAAAGCATAGATTATCAGAGGTATGCGGAAATTTGGTTTGGACAAGATGGAATACTGTGTGTAGTTCTGGGAACCACATTACAGGATGGATGTGATTGCACTTGAGGGGGTACAGACGGGACTCAACAGGATGTTCCTTGGATTGGGGCATATCAGCCATGGATAGAGGCTGGATACGCTCGGGTTGTTTAGTTTGGAGGAAAGAAGGCTGAGGGGGCCATGATTCAGAAGGATAAGATGACGAGGGACATGGACAGGGTGAATAAACAACAACTGTTCCTTTTAGTCAAAGGCCCACAAATTTAAAGTGAAAGGTTTGAGGTTTCGTGCTGATTTGAGGACTGGTTTTCACACAGAGTTGTTGGGGTCTGGAATGCGCTTCTTGAGACGGGGGTTGTTATGATAACCTCACAACCATTAGAAAAGACACGGTTGTGCACTTGAAATGCCATAAGATTCACGGCTAAACGCCTTGTGTCGGAAGGTAGGGCTAATGTAGACCGAGCTGTATTTCTGATGGTACAGTGTCTGTGCTTCTGTGATTGTATGGTTGTGGAAGGTCAATCATTGCGTAGTTTAAGATAGGAATTGTGGGTTTCTGAAGAATATCTTATCAAAACTTATATGAGTGAACTTCTAATATCCTCTGAAAAGATATCATTGGCAAAATTAAAAGAAAAAGGTGCAGCTTTCTTACAGTCTGTTACCGGATAATTGAGGACAGGGAAATAGCAGAACAATGGAACAAATACTTCAGTTATGACTTCACAGAAGAAAGAAAATCAAAAGGAAACTTCCTAGCAATACTAGGGAACTTTAGTCTGGTGAGAAAAAGGGAACAGAATGAAATTAGCAACGAAAAGTTTTAGAGAAAGTATTGGATTGAACGTAATGGGTATAGACAAAGGCAACAGAGATTTATGGAATGGGCATCAGATTTGAGAAAGTGGCTTTTAGCAAAATTATGGAGAAGGTATCAATGCAATACGAGTGGAATCTCAGAAAGATTTTTGATAAAGCCCCAAGCCTTTCGTGCAAATTCGAATCCTGTAGGACTGGGCCTAATATACGGTCATGGTTTTGGAATGGGAGAGCTGGCAGGAAACATTGATCAGGAATAAAACCATGATTTTTGAACGGAAGGTTTGGATGATATAACAAGGATCAGGATTTGGAATCCAGCTATTCCCAGTATACATCATATCTTTGGTTGAGAGGCTCAAATGCAATATTCCCAAGTCCACTCACAGCACTAAACGATGTCAGCTTGTGAGTGGGTGAGGAGGATGTAAAAAAAGCTCCAAGGTGATTGAGACAAGTGGAGTGACTGGCAAATATATGGCAGATGGAGAACATTGGGAGAGATGTGATGTTGTATACATTGATGGGAACAATAGAATGGCAGCCTATCATTTCAAAAGAGATTGGTTGAAAAAATGTTGCTCTATAAAGGAAATTAAGCTGCATTTTTATTTATTTCTGTGCAGCCCTCTGAGTCCATGTAGGACAGTGAGTTCTGAACACGGAAGTCAATGCTGTGAATGGTTTTGACACGCTGACCAATGCATATAGAGCCAGCAAGTGGGGAGCTGTAACATTGAAAATAATCTTGATCTCCCTGTAGACCAGTCAATGAAAGCAATGTTGCAGGAGCAGTAAGCAGTTAGGAAAATAAATAGTGTATTGACATTCATTTCAGGGAGATTTGGATGCAGGAGTAAGGATCATTTACTGCAGCTGTACATGGCCTTGGTGAGACCTCACCTCGAACATTGTTCAGTATTGTGTGCAGTATTGGTCTCCTTACCTAATAAAGGACAAAACTGACATTGAGGGAGTGCAGTGAAGCACGACCAGACTGATCTCTGGGATGACGGGCTTGTTGTAGGAGCAGAGTTTGGGGCAACTGTGCCTGTATTCCATGGGTTTTAGGAAAATGAGTGGAGATCTCAGTGAGATATATAAAACTCTGACAGGGCGAGACAGATTGGAAGCAGGGATGATAGTTCTCCGGGCTAGCATGCCTAAAGCAAGGGACCACAGCCATATCATATTTAATAAATGCATGTTATCAGAGGACTGCCTGTATATTGAATGGTGCCACAAAATTGATGGACCGAAGGGATTACAGCAGTTCCAATTTTAAATTTCACAATGTTTAACATATTCAGTGAAATGAACACTGTATGGGGAAAACTGCATTGAGGAGACTTTTGGCCATGCATTAGCATGAGGAAAGCTCAATACGTTGAATGACCTCCTCTTTTCCCAATGTTTCTGTGCAGTCTGTGGGAAAGCTCTGTAAATGTTGTCACAAGCTCTCAGATGTTAGGAAGGAGGTCTCTGCAGGGTCAACAGGACAGTTTTTTCCCATTCCCTTTTCCGATAGTGAGGCTGGGGCCGGGTGTTCTGTCCGGTTATATCCTTTCAGACCTTGGAGCAGTTTAATATAATAGCAGATTTAGAGACCATTGAAAAAGTGATCACATGTCTGTGTGGCTGGAGTCATTTTTAGGCCACACCAGGAAAGCAAGGGAGATTCACTTCCTGAAAGTATATTGGGGAAGAAGTTCAATGTTTACAATCAACATTGGACACAAGATCACTATTACTGACACCAGATTTTAATTAATTTTATTAATTACTTTTAACTTCCACAAGCTGCCAGACCATTAGCCTGGTCTTGATTAGTAATCTACTGACATTTCCACAACAGCACCATCTGCACATGGGGACTATCTGAAACCACACTAGCCTGGTTAGTTTTGTGCTGCTTGAAAGCTCTTTCAAAAAGAATTCGAATTAACTTGACTGTCGTGATGGGACTGAAGGGGTGGTAAATGGTCAGATTGTAGTTATTCCCCTCTTATGGGATTGGACATAGTTGAGTAATGTTCCAGAATGCCAGGGCGATGTCAGAGTTGGAGCTGGAATGATACAGCTTCCCCAGGGACACGGCTTGTTGTGCAGCACAAGTCTTCAGTCCTATTACAGGAATGGGGTCAGGGCCCATTGCCTTTGTCATAACTACTGTGTTCAGCGGTTTCTTCATGTCACGTGCTGCGAATCGAATTGATTGAAAACTGGCGTCTGTGATTCTGTGGTATCATGATGAGGGTGAGGTGTTTCATCCACTCAACAACGTTTCATCCACAATGCCATCTTCTGTGTTCAAAGTGATATGCTTCCCTCTGTTTTTCTCCCTGACCATGATTGCAGTGTCAATGATGCCAGTCCTATGCAGTTTCAGATTCAAGGAACTTGTCATCATGCATTATCGCTCAGTCCCTAGTGTACGGCGCCCCAGGTTGGATGGGATGTTTGAGCATCTTTGACATACCTCTTTGGAAATTGTTCAAAAACAGAAATTGGTGAAGAAACTGCAGACGATGTTGCAGCATCTGGAGTGAATGCAGAGTGAAACTTTCAGGTCCAGTGACCCTCTACAAAGCTCTCAGTTTCTCCAGCAATTTTTGTACTTTTATTTGCAGTATCCATAGTTTATTTGTTTAATTGAAAATTTGTTCTGTAACTATTCATTTCTGGAGAAACTCAGCAGGTCTGTCTGCATCTGCAGAGACAGAGAAACAGAGTTAGAGTTTCAGGCCCAGTGTGACAATTCTTCAGAACTGAATTCATGTGTTTGACTTCTTATTGACACTAGTAAACGTTTCTTGCTGTCTTAGAATTTTGTAATATGGAGAAAAACAAATAACAATATGAAGTTTGGGCTGAGTATTGTTTTACTGCCATGTTTAATATCGTGTCACGTTTGCAGTGCTTATCTTTAAATGTTTGTTCTTGAAGTTAGTACTGGTTGAGGGGTGACATTGTAGCAGTTTATAAAATCATGAGAGGCATGGATAGGGTGAATAGCCACGGTCTTTTCGACGGGATGGGGGAGTTCAAACATAGAAGGCATAGTTTTAAGGTGAAAGACGGAAGATTTAAAAGGAAGGAAGGAGCAACAGTTTTACACAGAGTGTGGTGTGTGTATGGAATGAGCTGCCAGAGGAAGTGTGGTAGATGCATGTACAGCTGCAACATTTAAAACTCATTTGGACAAACATGTAAATGGGAAACAGTTAGAGGCATATGGGCCAAATGAAAGCAGATGGGCTGAGCTTAATTTGGAAAACCTGGCCAGCATGGACATTTAGAAAAGCTTCACACAGGGTCAGTGTAGTTTTGTGAAAGGGAAATTATACTTTGCCCTGTCAAATCATGCAAAGTACTTCTGGATATGCCAGAGAATGTAACAAGCGGACTTGATAAAGTGGATCTGGTAAAAACCAGGCTTTCCAGAGCTTTTCCACAATGTAGTACAGAATAAAAGTTCTTACACAAGACTGAAGTTCGTAGGATGACGGCTAATGTGGCAACATGGGATGATGATTGGTTAACACATAGAAATCGGAGAGTCTGGATTAATGGATCTTCATGATCAAGGTCAATCTGCTGGAATATCACAAATATCAGTTCAATGGCATCAGTTATTTACAAGGTAAAAACAATGACTGCAGATGCTGGAAACCAGATTCTGGATTAGTGGTGCTGGAAGAGCACAGCAGTTCAGGCAGCATCCAAGGAGCAGCGAAATCGATGTTTCGGGCAAAAGCCCTTCGATTTTGCTGCTCCTTGGATGCGGCCTGAACTGCTGTGCTCTTCCAGCACCACTAATCCGAATCAGTTATTTTCATTCTATATTGATAGCCTGACGGTGGGAGCTAAGTGCAATACACATTCGAGGTTGTGGATGACTCTGAGAATCAAAAGGCAGGCTGTTATTTAATGAAGGGGACTCCCAGAAAAGGAGTGTTCCTATGTATGAAACATAAAGTCAGCATGTTGGTGCAGCAAATAACTAGGTTGGTTCATTCGGCAGCTTCCTGGGCTGAAAGGGTTGAGTTGTTGAGAATCTCTAAAATGGTGAGGCGATTATTCATTGGGGTTTAAATGAATGAGGAGTGATACCGCTGAAAAATACAAGACACAGAAGGGGCTTGAGAAGGTAGGTATTGCCAAGTTGTTTCCACTCCTGGGTGGAGTCTCAAACTCGAGGATATAGATACCGAATATGGAACATCGATTTCAATCCGAGACACAGAGTGATGTCTTCTCTCAGAAGGTAGTAAATGTCCAGAGCTCCATAACCCAAAGAGGTATAGAGGGATACACGGAGTCGGCAATAAAGTGGAGTTGAGCCCTAGAGTAGATCAGCCATGTTCGTATTAAATGACAGGGCAAATCTGAGGGGCCGAATAGCCTACTCTATTTATTCATTTCACATGTTATGCTCTTGGAAAGTAACTGGTTGTTTTCCTGGAAGTTGCGTTGTGCAATGTTGCATTCAGGGAGAGCAGCGGATTTGCTTGAGTTAACCCAGGGTGGGGTATGTGGGCTGTACCCCAGCGTATCTGGGTCTGTAACATGATGCACATCTGGAAACAGGGATTGGGGGTGGGGTCGCTTCCCGACCCAGCCTGCATTTTCCAAATACCATTCCAAAACTAAACCTAACCATCCGAGTGACCTCGATCTGTCCCTATATAGCGGGTCTGAAGGGCTGAATGGAACATCATAACACAGGGCTGAGGGACACGAATGGGCCATTCGGCCCTTTGAAACTACTCTACCAGTAAATAAAAGAGAAAATGCTGGAAAATCTCAGCAGGTCTGGCAGCATCCGTAAGGAGAGAAAACAGCTGACTTTTCGAGTCTAACTGATCCTTTGTCAAAGCTAAAAATAAAGGAGAGAAATATCGAGGCATTTTTCCTCATATAAATACCTCTTTATGACTCCCTTTTTTATAGGTTTGACAAAAGGTCAGTTAGACTCAAAACGTCAGCTCTTTTCTCTCCTTGCAGATGCTTCCAGACCTGCTCAGATTTTCCAGCATTTTCTCTTTTGGTTTCAGATTCCAGAATCCACAGTAATTTGCTTTTTTTCCACCACTCAATAAGGTCGTGGCTCATCTCATTGTGGTCCCAGCTACACTTTTATCTCCATGCAATCTTCTCACTGATTCACCGTCTATGGACAACCAGACGAAACCAGCCTCAATATAAAATAAAGAGTCATTTATCACAAAGAGAATTCCCACTTGAATGAATTTTCCTAATTTCTATTCTGACTGAGGTTGGAGGGTGTCACTGTTTCCTTTTCTAGCTCCACTCCTCCACTGCTCACAATAAATTTTAATAGTAACCAAGTTCGTGATATGGCCAATGATAAAGGTCTCAGACTGGATCAGGTTCAGTGATAGGAACAAGTCAGGCAGATTTCTTTAGTCAGCCACAAGTAACTAATAGGACTAACGGATGCGCAAGGTGGATCTGTGGTTAGCACTGCTACCTCCCGTCACCAAGAAGCTGGGTTAACTACCAACCTTGGGCTATGCTCTGCGTGGAATTTGAGTATTCTCTATGCAGGTATCTGTGTGGGTTTCCTCACGATACTCCAATTTCCTCCCACAGTCCAAGAATATGCAGCTTAGAGTGGATTGGCCATGCTAAATTGTCCATAGTTGCCAGGGATGTGTAGGTTAGGTAGGTTAGCGATGGAAAATGCAAGGTTACATGGATAGGGAAGGGCGGGAGGAATGTCCGGGGGGATGCTGTTCAGAGGATCAGTGTGGACTTGATGGATGGGATATCCTGCTTCCACACTGTAGAGATTCTACAAAAATGACAAGAAATTTGTGCTATACCCAGTGGGTATATATCTGATCCACTCTCCTCTAGGTCTTGTATGTTTCAATAAGATCACCTCTCATTCCATGAGTAACCTGTTAAAGCCTTCATAATAAAGCCTTCATCCCTGGAATCCATGACATGAAACATCTCCGAACTGCTTCCAATGTAATTATATCCTTTCTTAGATAAGGAGACAAAGAAAAACTAATCTCAAACTCAGGTCTTGAGGTTTATGTTTTGTTCTTTCAGCGTTGTAGGTCTTTCGAACTCTCTTCCACACAGACCAATGGAGGCAGAGATATTGAATATTTTTGAGGCACAGACAGAAGTTTCATAAATAACAATGGAGTCGAGGATTATCGGGAATTGGCAGGAACGTGCGGTGTGGGGGGAAATGTAGACAAAGGTACCAAATGACACGGCTCCAGAAAATTCTTTAATAAAATGCAAAACGAAATTAAAATGTTGATAAAATTTTAAGGGGGAGTCCAAGATGGCCACGATCTGGAAGGTCTGCTTTGCTGGGCTTTACATCACAGAACGGGCAAAGTGGTACTCTAACCCACTCCATCCCAGCCATTTACTTAAAATTCAACAATAAAAGAAGTATAGAATCTTTACTAATCCCGTTTTGTCATGTGGAAATGACAAAACACGGGAAAGGATCGAGTAAGTCCCAACACACGGTGAACCCGTCAGAAGCATCGAGCATGCCTGAGGCTGTAGCTGCAACCCACTCTGCTCATTCGATAGACCCAGTTACTCACCAGACCTTGGTCAATGAGTTCACCAAGTTATGTGAAATGACTGAAGACATGATTAAAGAGAAGTTCAGCAGTATGCTAGAGCCATTCTCAGCCGTGCTCCAAAAACATGACTTCAAAGCCTTGTAAAGAGAACAGATGTGTTTGAGCGCCGAACTGCAGTGGCAGAGACTACAACTGATTTCTTCAAGGAGCGGATACTCGCCCTTGAAACACAGGTCTGCACCTGAACGAAACACGACGTTGAGAACAGGGGCAGGATGAAAAATGTTCACATCGTCAGTCTGCTGGATCAGACGGCAGGTGGTCAGCCAGTGAGGATTTTCGAGAACTGGCTGCAGCGATTCCTTCAATCGAAGCTGAAGAGGGACGGGTGAAGAGTGAGACAGTTCATCGGGTGATGGCGCGGAGGTCAGCCTCAGACCAACGCCCTCGCCCTGTCCTTGAGCGATTACATGGTTATGGGGACAAACAAAGACTGATGGAAACTTCCAGAACACAGGGGAATGATCCAATGGTTTTAATTCACGAGAGCTCCAGGATTATGATCTTTCAGGACATTTCAGCAGCGTTGATTCAAGAAAGAAAATCTTTTGATGATATCAAGAGAAGAGTAAGGGAACTCTGGATTCAGTATTCCTTATTGTTCCCAGCGGTGCTCCGTATTGCTTTGAATGGATCCGTGAACCCGTCTGACTCTCCTGAGTAAGCGAAAAGTTTGTGGATATTTTAAAGTAAGCTGGATGTTTCGACAATCATGTTTCTCTCTTAAATAAATTTTCTTGGATTTTTCTGGTAGTAACCAGTGTTTAATTGTAGTCGGGGATGGGTAGAGGAGTCACTTCTAACTTCTTCATTAGTATTACTACTCATTTTCTCTTTATTTGCTCAGTGCCCACCGGCAGTTCAAGCTGGATTTTTGTTGTTAATTGCCCTGGATGCCATATTGGTAACCGGCAGAAGATAAATATTTGTGATATGTTAACGACCCCGGTGGGCAGGGGTGGTGTGGCAGTAAATTACCCGATCAAGTGTCATTGGCACTTTGGTCTTTGTTTCGTTCTTTGTTTTTTTTATGTGTTTAGCTTTGGAAAGTTTTGAGAGCTGGTTATGTGTAGTAGTTTTAGTTTGTACAGTTTTTAGGCTATATGAGTCTTTTTTCATTAATGATCAGTGATGTGTAATTCGATGTGAAACTCGAGAGTTGAAATGTTGCTACACTGTGTTATAGATACTGATGTGCTTAAATGGCATACCTGGAACATTAAGGGGAGCCATCTGCCAGTCAAGAGGAAAAATATACTTTCTAGTCTTAAAAAGGAGAGCGTGAATGTTGTCCCATTGCAGGAGATGCACCTTGATGACAAGGAACATTTGACGTTACAGCAGGGCGGGTTTGATCGGGTTTATTTCTCATCTTTTAATACTAGGAGCAGGGGAGAAGCCATACTGGACAGGAAGAATCTTCCATTTAAATTATTAGATTGTTTTAGACACTCAGGGGAGGATCATAATCCCTAAAGCCTTGAACTATGGGAAATAATACAGGATTTTGAAAGTTTATTGCCAACCAGCTCACCCTCTTAAAATCCTGGTAATTGCATTTGCCAAATTAAGTTATCTTGCAACGTGGCACATTATTGTAGAAGGAGATTTCAACTGTCTTATGGACCTCATGATGGGCAGAATGTTCAAACGGCCCCCAAAATCCCCGTTATAATGTAAGCAATTAGTGGATGTGTGTGCAGAACGAGATGTCTGGAGGCAGATCTACCTCACAAGCAGGGATTTTATTTTCTTCTTTAACCCGCAGAAATACCATACGAGGGTTGATCTCTTCCCCATCACTGCAACAATCTTAAATTCGGTGGCATCCTGCACAATTGGGAATGTTACCCCAACATACCTGGTCTAGAAGTGAGATAGATGCCACATGTGAGGGTCTTATGTTTTTGTCAAATTCCACAATTTCAGACGTGATGTAATGCATTAATTCGCTTGTTGCCTTTTCGGGCTATAAGATTAATTTCACAACGTTGGAGGCCATGCCTATGGGCGGCCTTAGGGAAATACCTGATGAGGGCAAATCCTGGTTTTCTTTTAAATGATCATGGTGGGCGGGGGGGGGGGGTCTCTATTTCGCTATATTCATTTCATCTGTCTTCGATAATGTATTTAACGTGAACTATGTCCATGTGTTTAACAAAATTAAACAAGACCTTCAAAGACGGGAGGCACTTCCAATATCCTGGCTAAGTCGAATAGCTCTTATTAAAATGAATGTCCCTCCTCATTTACTATACCCCATATGAATGCTTCCTTTGGTGTTGCCCAGACAGATATTTCGGAGACATAATGGCTGGTTTAGCTCTTTTATTTGGCACCATAAGCAACTCTTTATCAACCTACCCAAATTGTAACTACCCCCAGATTGTGGGGATTAGATCTCCCAGATTAAAAGCTATCAATTAAGCTCTTTTTAACATACATTAGTGCACGCCGTCAATATAGTTAGATATTGAGCCCTCTCAGACAAAGTGAACTCTTATTGCTAGAATATTACAGTGTGGATACTGGCCCTTCAGCCCAACAAGCCCACACCAACCTGCCACCCACCCAGGCCCATTCCTCTACATTTACCCCTTCACCTAACACTACGGACAATTCAGCATGGCCAATTCACCTGACCTGCCTATTTTTTGTACTGTGGGAGGAAACCGGAGCACCCGGAGAAGACCCATGCAGACACGGAGAGAATGTGCAAACTCCACACAGTCAATCGACTGAGGCGGGAATTAAACCCCGGTCTGGTACTGTGAGGCAGCAGTGCTAACCACTGTACCACTGTGCGGCCCACTATTGTTCTTAGGCAAAATGATAACATTTATGGAATATTGTCATAACCCAATAATTATCAATACTGTTAAAGCATGAGTGACTCTTATGTGTTGCACACTGGGACACTAACATTTTCCTGAAACTGGGAAATATTTGGAACATTATCTGGAACATTCTATAATCGGCATTCACCAGAATATTCTGTGACTGTGTGGGAGGTATTGCACAGGAGAGAGAGAGAGAGAGAGAGAGAAGGTGTTTCATGCAGTAGTGAGAGTGGGGGATCATGAGCCTTGTTCGGGAGTAGTTGCAATCACAGATATACAGTGAGTGTGAGGGAGCAGACAGAATATGGTGACTCTTATCCTGACAGAGCGGAGAAGGTTATTGATGCTTGTCCTGTTTTGCTGGACTTTTCTTCAGACCTCAAATACTGCACTGAATTTGGTAGTGAGCACAGACCATGCTCGGTGGGTCTGGCGGTGTGGCACCCTTTGGGATGGAAACCCCTCTGTACTCGCCCATCCAATACGCCCACCGTGCTCCGTCAACAAACCATGGTGTAATTGCCCCTTTTCTACCAATCTGCCATTTCCCTGCCTTTGCTCTATATGCATCTAATCCTTTCCTATCTGTGTATTTGTCCAAATGCCTTTTCAATGTTGTTAGTGTGCCCACTTCAACCACTTCCACTGGCAGCTCAGTCTAATTTGCCAGTTCACCTTGGATTCCATGCGATCTAACCTTCTAGAGCGGCCTACTATGTGGAACCTTATCAAAGGCCTTAATGAAATCCATATAGAATATATCTACAACCCTGCTCTCATCGACCTTCCTGGTCACTTCCTCAAAAATCTCTAACCAAATTTGTAAGGCATGATCCACCAGGCACAAAGCCATGCTGACTGCTCCAAGTCAAACTCTGTCTTTCCAAATGCATGCACATCTTATCTCTCAGAACCTTCTCAAGTGGTTTACCGAAAACAGGTGTGAAGCTTACTGGTCTATATTTCCTAGGCTTTTTTTTCCAGCCCTTCTTGAATAAGGGCACAACATTTGCTGCCGCCCAGTCTTCCGGGATCTTGGTCCCTAAGCTTTTTCTCTCGCCTCTTACAGTGCTCTCAGATATATCTGATCAGGACCGAGAGATTTGTCTGACTTTCTGCATTCTAATATGTCCAACAACAACTCTACTGTGATATGGACTGTACCAAGATATCACAACCAACCTCCCAAAGGTCACAGTTCTTCATGTCTTTCTTCATGATAAACACAGAGGGGAACTTGAGGACTTCACCCATTTCTTGAGGTTTTACACATGCATGCCGGTTTTGGATTTTAAAGCATCCTATTCTCTCTCTAGTTGTTCTTTATCTTTACTATACTAAATTTGGATTCACTCTAATCTTCTCAGCCAAGACTACCTCATACCCCCTTATGGCCTTGCTGATATCCTTCTGCAGTAAACTCCTCTATCCCCTGTATATACCTCCAGGGATTCCCTTGATACGGGCTGCCTGAACATGAGCCACGCCTCCTTTTTTCTGGTCAAAGCCTCAATATCTCTTGACATCCAGAGTTCTCTCTTCCAGTCTCACATAACCTTTATCCTCACAGGAAAATGGAAACCTTGAACTCGAGCTATCTCACTTTTAAAGCCCTCCCACTTGCCCGGGATTCTTTTACCTGGAATCAACCAACTCCAATCATCCCCTACAATCTCCTGTCTAACTCCAACCACATACGCCTTGCCCCAATTTAGAACTTGAACCTGTGGACCAATTTTGTCCCTCCCATAACGATTTTAAAATTAATACAACTCTGATCACTTTTCCCAAAATGATCCGCCACTTTATCTCCTTCACCTATCCTGCCCTATTTCCCAACAGTAGGTTGGGTTTGTCCCTTCCCGAGTACGATACTCTATATATTGATTGTGGAAACTTCGCTGAACGCACTTCACAAATTACGTTCCATCTAAGTTCTTAACCATCTGGAAGCCCCAGTGTATGTTAGGAAAGTTCAAATCACCTGTTATAACAACCATACTGTGCCTGCAAGTCTCCCCAGTCCCCTCGCATATTTGTTCCTCTAATTCACATTGTTGATTATAGTGCAACCACTATAACATTACCATCCCCCTCTAACTACTTTGCACCATTCACGAAACCTCATTGGATATTATCTCAGGTATTTCAACTTTAAATACTGGTGTGATACTCGCCTTAATCAGAACTATTGGTATTTAAACTGTTTCCATTTACATCTCTACATCACAGAGATTTTCACACCCATGGCACGCCTTGTCAAGGTACAGTGGAGTTATGGAGCTGTAGATGGATGGGAGCTGCATATCCTGTCACTTCCATCATTGGCTGCAAATTTCCCCACACTGGGCCGCGATCTAACACAGTGTGACCGAACAATGCAAAAGCCTGGGTTTATATATGAATGAACCAGTGTGGTCTGCACAACTCCCCATGCTGGACATTTAGCCCATGATTATAGATCAAGTATTGGTGTGGGCTGCACAGAGTTCCATTCTGGACATTGCTGGGTTGTATTCTGCAGTACGCTAGCCATATCTACACAGTGCTCCATCCTGAAAGTATAATGGACGGGCTCGTTACGTGAGTTGGATTGCGAATGTGAGAGAACTAAACATTTGGCTATACCTTTATACCTTTATGTTTTCATTCTTGTCATTGGACCCTTCAAATCCAGACTCATCCGGTTAGACCCGACCCTCTTGATGAGTCATGGTGACTGTTGTTGCAGCATCTGAGTCTGCAACATGACCAAGAAATGGAGCAGAGGCTGCAGAGAGGACTGTCTCCGTAAAATGGAATGAGGGAATCACCATCAGATCAGCCGTGGTCCTAGTGAATGGTGGGGCAGGATTGAATGGACCACGAATGCAACTTATTCATACATTTGCGTTTATTCCAAGCAAACTCCCCTTCTCTCCCAGTGTCCCATACTGGTGGGGAGTGAGTCCCCTCCTCCTGTTCCTGCGTAACAGGATCTTCGGGCCTCACTAGCCTCCAGATTTCCCTGTGTCCCAGTTTAGAGCAGTTGAGTGACTGCCTCCTGTTCCTCTGTCTCAATCTCAAGCAGTTGAGTGACTCCCTCCTGTTCCTGTGTCCCAGTCTCGAGCAGTTGAATGACTCCCTCCTGTTCCTGTGTCCCAGTCTCGAGCAGTTGAATGACTCCCTCCTGTTCCTGTGTCCCAGTTTCAAGCAGTTGAGTGACTCCCTCCTGTTCCTGTGTCCCAGTCTCGAGCAGTTGAGTGACTCCCTCCTGTTCCTGTGTCCCAGTCTCGAGCAGTTGAATGACTCCCCCCTGTTCCTGTGTCCCAGTTTCAAGCAGTTGAATGACTCCCTCCTGTTCCTGTGTCCCAGTCTCGAGCAGTTGAATGACTCCCTCCTGTTCCTGTGTCCCAGTCTTCAGCAGCTGAGTGACTCCCTCCTGTTCCTGTGTCCCAGTCTCGAGTAGTTGAGTGAATGTCTCCTGTTCCTGTGTCCCAGTCTTCAGCAGCTGAGTGACTCCCTCCTGTTCCTGTGTCCCAGTCTCGAGTAGTTGAGTGAATGTCTCCTGTCCCTGTGTCCCAGTCACGAGCAGTTGAGTGACTGCCTCCAAATCGAAGTTTTGTGAAAATAGATGTCCTACTCCTGCTCCTGAGTAACAGGCTCCAATAGCTCTGTGCTCACCGGCTGCTCCCGTAGAATGGAGGTGAAGGACTGAATGGCCTCTTCACATTCTTTACAGCTTTTCTTGACTTAAAGCCTTTCTCCTGTTTCTGTAAAACACCATCAAAATCTGAATGATTTATTTTTGTATTTGACTCTCAGTAATTGACCAAACCAGCTGACTGACAGAATTCAGAAGCTGAATAGCCTCCTCCTGTTCCCGTGTTAAACACTCAAGTGTCAATCGACTCTCAGAGATATATAGCATGGAAAAAGATCCTTCGGTCTGGTCATCCATACCGCCAAATATCCTAAATTAATCTCGTCTCCCTTGCCAGCACTTGGCCCATCTCTCTCTCTAAACACTTCCCATGCATGTATCCATCCAAATGCCTTTTATAAGGTGTAACTGTACCTGCCTCCACCACCTCTTTTGGCTGTTCAATCCATACACGCAGCAGACTCTGTGTGAAAATGTTGTCCCTCACGTCCCTTTTTAAATCTTTCTCCTCTCACCTTAAGCCTTTATATCCTATATTTGGAATTGTCTATCCTGGGAAAATACATTGACTGTTTACTTTTTCTATGCCCCTCCTGATTTTATAAACTTCTTTAAGGTCCACCCTCAGCCTCAACACTTGAAAATACTCCCAGCCTATTCAAACTCTCCCTGTAACGCCAACCCTCCAACACCTGCAACAATCTTTTAAATCTCTTCTGCACCCTTTCAAGTTTGACAACATCTTTCCGACAGCAGGTTGACCAGAATTAAAGGCAATATTACAAAGGTGGCCAAACCAATGTGCTGTACAGATGCAAGGTGTCATGCAAATGCTTAGACTCCAAGCACGCACCTATAAAGGGAAGATCACCAAGTGCCTTCTTCACTACACGGCCGACCTGTGACGGCACTTTCAAGGAATGGAGAACCTGCACCACAAGATGCCTCACAGGGCAGCGATCGGGGTTTAATTCCATCCTCGAATGACCAGCTGTGTGGAGTTTGTACATTCTCCCCGTGTCTGTGTGAGTTTCCTCCGGGTGTTATGTTTCCCTCCGACAGTATAACGATATACAGATAAGGGTAGGTTGGCTATCCTAAATTGTGCATAGTACCTTGGATGTGAGGGCGAGGTGCATTAGCCATGGGAAATGCAGGCTGAGAGGGATAGGGTAGGGGTTTGTCCAATGGGATACTGTTTAGAGGGACGGTGTGGCCTCAATCGGCCAAATATCCTGTTTCCTAACTGTAGGGATTCTATAATTTCTATGGAGTTCTCCTTGATTGGCAACTTTCAACAGGATCCTACGTATATTTCTGGCCCTGATTTTTCTTGCCAAAATGCAATACTTCACATTTATCTAAAATAAACTCCATCTGCCACACCTCAGCTCACCTAACAAAGTTCCCATTATATTCTGAGAGATCATTCTTCACTGTCGACGACACCACCAAATTTGGAATTATCTACAAACGTACTGACAATACTTCATATACTGAAGTGCAAATGATTTGTATAAGTAACAAAAGGCAGTGGACCCACGATTGATCTTTGCGAGCAGCACCACTGGTCACAGGTCTCCATGTTTAATGAACAAATGCCAACTGTCACACCCTGTCTCCGATATTGAAGAAAAGTTTGGACCTAAATGTCAAGTTCTCCCTGGATCCCAGGCAGCCTAAGCTTGCTAACCAGTCTACCATGTAGAACATTTTGGTTTTCTTACTGAATTCCATGAAGACAGCATCCACTGTCCTGCCTTCTCAAACACCATCTTGACTTCCTCAAAAAATTCCACCGAGTCAGTGTGATGTGATCTCCAATGTACAAAGCCCTCTTCAGTCCTTGTCTTTCCCAATGCATATACATCGTTTCCCTCAAAATCCCCTCCAACAATTTAGTCACCATTGACATCAGGCTCACCAATCTATAGTTATTTGGGTTTTCTTTAGTTTCTGAAACAATGACACTCTGTTAGCAACCCTCCAATCTTTTGCCACCTCACCTGTGGAAATCAATGTTACAGATATATCAGCAAAAGGCTGAGCAATTTCTTTCCTAGTTTCCCACAATATTCTGGGATACAACTGATCAGATCCCAGGGATTTGTTCACCTTTATGTGTTTTAAAATGTCAAACATCTCCTTGTAATATAGATACTTTTCAAAATATCACTATGTATTTCTTCATTCTCTCGCTCTTGTAACCTCTTCTCCATTAAATACTAGGAAAAATACTTGTTTAGTATCCCTGCCACCTCCTATGGTTCCACACATACGTAGCCTTACTGATCTTTAATGTGCCCTATTCTCTCCCTAGTTAATATTTTGCAATTAAGGGATGTGTAGAGTTGCTTCAATGCCTCGTTAACCCTATTTCTAAAGCCATCTCATGTCCACATTTTTCTGGCCCAATTTCCCCATTGACTATACACTTGTTGTCCTTATACACCTCTCGAGATTCACTTAATCTCAGCTCTGTTTACCTGACATATGCCTCCTTCCTTACCTTGACCAGAGCATCAATATATCTAGCCATCCAGCACTCTCTGCACCCACCAGCCTTGCCCCTCTCACTAATAGGAACACGTTGGCTCTGGACTCTCTGAAACCACATTTTGATGGCCTTGCATTCCCCAACCATCCCTTTACCTGTGAATAGGGTATTCCAATCAGCCTTTCACAGGGCTCGCCTAACACTTTCAAAATTGGTCTTGTTCAAAGTTAGAACTTTAATGTTTACACCAGGTCTTTCCTATTTCACAACTAGTTTAAAACTAAAATTTATGTGTTACAGACTTGAATGTTAAATAAACATTTCCTGCCCCTCTGTAATAGACTGGAGAGGCTTCATTGCCTCCTCCTGTCCCTGTGTAACAGATCCGAGACATTACATGAGACAACAACCCGTGGATTATGATCAGGTAAACTGTATCTGATGGAGGTCCATCCTTTCTCAGTTACAGAAGCACAAACAACACTATTTACTCCAGGTGCCCTCTCAGTAACACTTCATACAGCTGCAGCGATGCATCCCTTCGTTTTGAATTATTCTTTCGGCAAAATGTGCCAATATTCCAGCTTTCCACCTTTTCAAGTAGCAACAGGCTAATATGGACTAAATGGCCTTCTCTTATCCCTGTGTAAGAGGCCCATAGGGACAGAATTGCTTCGACCTGTTCCTGAGCAGCAATCTCAATGCTCTGTCTCAAGGTTATGAAAGGATTTGATAATAGGGCATTAAAACCAGGAGTGGCCGCACACTGGTCAATAAGTACCGTACTTTGTGTTCAGGTATCGAGAAAATTGCCCACCCGATTTTCTTTTATGCAGCCGATCTGTTATTTTATAACTGCCTCCTTTCATAAACAGAGTGGAACATGTATAGACGCCTGCAGTGTCCTGTTAATACTCTCATATACAAGTTAATAAAAAGATTTAAAGATTTATGATCCATCCGTCAGCAACCCTCATCCATTCCATCCAAAACCAGTAAATGAAAAGTGATGTGTTGAACTGGTTAACTGATCTTATTTGTTCAGGAAGTGCGATTAATGCCCATCTCCATGGATTCTAATTATCCCAGTGGAGGGTTTCCATCTTTTAATGATAAATGGACTCCGTTCAATGTGTTATTCCATAACATGAGCGGGAGCATCACCGACAGCACTGACAGGGAACAGCAGATCCAGAGAGAAGGGGAGGAGAGATCAGAATCTGAGAGCATTAGACTGGAATGTGCCAACAATGGATCAGGATCTGAGAACATTAGACAGGAATATTCCAACAATATACAGGAGCTTATCCAATTTTTTTTGGCGTCTTTCTGCATATTATTGGTTGTCATTATCATCGCGGATCTATTACGTTCTTCTCATTGTTAAAATTTTTTATTATCCCTTCCTGGCTATCGTTGGTCTTCCTGGTGAGTGTCACTGTCCAGATTTTGTTTTCTATAAACCAATTATGAATTTATTATTGTTATTTCATATCGTCTACACATCTTGTCACTATTATTGTTCCTGTTGAATCTCTCAATCCAGATATTCACTCTACAGACCATTACTAACTACATTAATGAACGTGTTCAATTACTGTCTCGCTCTCTGCGCTGGCACTGTTACTCATGGGTCTCTATGTTGATCTATTCACTTTCAGGGGAGAACCACAATGCATTGTAACATTGCCTTTGCTGTTAAGAGCATGGAGGTCACCGTCTACTGCTCTGGTTACAAACTCCACTGCCTTCCACTGTTTCCATCCCATCCCTGGCCAATACCTGCAGCTGAAGCAGACAAGTCAGAACTGTGGGATATCTCTTTGACTATGAGCTGATTCTTGACACCATGCCTTAAACATTTCTAACTTGAAATACTCCCCATTCCAGAATGTATCTCACTGGTTTATTCCATCTGCTGTTTGAACCTTGAGCTATGAAGTACAGGCTTAAGGAAGCCAATAATCTGCAGCTGATGGTCCCGGCTTCAGACCTGCCGAAACAAATCTGATTCGACCTCACACCAAACTCCCATCCATCTGTCATTCATGTGCACGCCGATGTATATTGCTGTTGTGTCTGGCAATGACTTTATTTTAACATTCTCAAACACGTTATATCATCTGTACGTGAAACGTCCCTTCTTCTCTCTGTTGTTTAACAAAAAGCCTGCCAGTTGTTCGTATTTAAAATAGTTTCCTCCATGTGCGTTCCTTCTCAAACAATGAGTTTCGCATTCAACCACACACACACACACACCAAACCTTCCTATTGTAGGCAGTAATCTGATGCGAGGATAGTTAGCATATGATAGTAAAGTTTGCAATACTCTCTATTCTGGGCAGATAGTGCAGTTTACTGAGCAACACACTAGCATGGTCTGCACAGCTCTCCATCCTGGGCTGTCATCTTGTCCCAGTTTATGTTCTTTGTGGTGTTCTGTGAAGCAGATTCAGAATTTGATGTTACAAACCATTCCAGCTGATCTGACAATGCCTTTATTCAATGTTCTCATTCTTGTCATTTTAGTCACAAAAATCTCACTTCTCCAGTTAGTCCCACTGTCCTATCTTTTTCCACATATTTCCACAACATCTTTTCAGTTAATTAACTGTTTCTGTCTTTAATGTGAATCTCTCTGTCCCTCTGTATCTTTCCCTGGCCTTTGGTTTCGTCTCCCTCGTGTATCGAGTGCTGACATTGTGTAGCTCAGAAATACTGAAATGGCGTGTGTCAGGCTGTTGTTCACTTCCCGGTGTGTCCCACGTGATGGTCCATGGACAGGCGTGTTTCAGAAGTTATGAGATACATCCTTGTAACTTGGTCTGTACCTGTGGCTGTCCCTCTCAGGTGACCTTGCGATAAGTAACACGAGGAAGCCCGATGAGTGAAGGGCCAGGGATCAAAATTGCATGACAATGCTGTCACTTTTTTAAATAAAACGTTGGTTTCCCATTTTTGTTAGTAAGCGGTCTTAAAGGCCAAACTGCTGACTGAAAACAGCTCAAGTAAATAACTTACGGGGCGTTTAGGGTTTTTAATAAATAGTAGTAACCAATGGCCTGCTCGCACATACCAGGCTTTCTAGTTTGTTTTTTCTTGTAGCTGTAACAATTACCGGGTGCTTGGGGTCCCAGTGGGGTTGGAAGTTTTAGTAAATTATCCCTAGCTGCTACTCTCTCCAAAGCCTCACTTGATGGTGTTTCCTCCTGGATTGGAGAACAGTATGTCTGAATGCATGTCTGAATGTTCCTTTTTGCCAAGGGGTGTGTTTAGGTGATGTTAGTAGATTGAACAGTTGATTTGTAGAACGTACTGCATCCATTATTCGGTTAAGGTTTCCAATGGTTAAGTTATTCTAAATTCCTCTTCATTTTGTATGGATTTTCATTAGAGGATAGTGAGGTTGAGCAACCCTATGGTAGCCAAAGGCCTGATCAGGATCTGTTTAAATACATCGAGGCATTATCTAGATTTGATGACAATGATGGGGGAGCCTTTTTAATTTCATTTCAGAAAGTGGCTAAACAAGTGCAGTGGCCAGAGAACATGTGGATTTAGTTTATCCAAACAAAGCTGATAGGTATTTGCATCCCGATCAGAGGAGGTGAAGAAAGCCATCTGAAGTGCATTTGAGCTTTTGCCAGAAGCCGACAGTTTTTCAGGAATCTAAAATAGTGTCCCTGGTTAAACACATGTTGTGTTTGAAAGAATCAAACAAAGTACTTTTGAAAGGTGGGGAAGGGTAATAAAAACAGAGCAAACCTATGACACTCTGAGAGAGACTCTAATTTTGGAGAAGTTCAACAATTCACTTCCTGCAGTCATGAGAACTCATGTGGAAGAGCAGAGAGTTGCAATGGCAAGATAAGAAGCTGAAATGGATGATGATGATTTGGTTCAGAAATCAAAGTTTGGTTTATGTGAAGGATTGAGAAGAATGTGTGAGATCCTCTTAAAACATATACCTGTGAGAGTAAGGTTTACTGGCATAGGCCAGGAATAGCAGGTGAAGCGGTTACAGCATTAAGTGGTACAGAAGGTAATATTTTTATGCTCAGACATGAGGCCCCATCACCGAACCACCATCTCCCAGACCATACAGAAACCCCATCACCAAACCATCATCTCCCAGACCATACACAAACCCCATCACCAAACCATCATCTCCCAGACCATACAGAAACCTTGACCATGACCCCACCCCCCATCATCAAACCATCATCTCCCAGACCATACAGAACCTCATCACCTCAGGAGCTCTCCCACCCACATCTTCCAACCTCATAGTCCGGGAACCCCGCACTGCCCGGTTAAACCTCCTTTCCAAGATCCACAAGCCTGACCACCCTGGCCGACCCATTGTCTCAGCATGCTCCTGCCCCACTGAACTCATCTCTACCTACCTCGACACTGTCCTATCCCCCCTAGTCCAGGAACTCCCCACATCTGTTCGAGACACCACTCACGCCCTCTACCTCCTCCAAGACTTCCGTTTCCCCGGCCCCCAAGGCCTCATCTTCAACATGGATATCCAATCCCTGTACACCTCCATCCGCCATGACCAGGGCCTCCAAGCCCTCTGTTTTTTCCTGTCCAGACGTCCCCAATAGTACCCTTCCACCGACACTCTCATTCGTTTGGCTGAACTGGTCCTCACCCTTAGCAATTTCTCCTTTGAATCCTCCCACTTCCTCCAGACCAAAGGGGTAGCCATGGGCACACGTATGGGCCCCAGCTATGCTTGTCTCTTTGTTGGCTACGTAGAACAGTTGATCTTCCGTAATTTCACCGGAAACCACTCCCCACCTCTTCCTCCACTACATTGATGACTGCATTGGCGCCACCTCGTGCTCCCGCGAGGAGGTTGAGCAATTCATCAACTTCACCAACACATTCCACCCTGACCTTAAATTTATCTGGACCATCTCTGACACCTCCCTCCCCTTCCAGGGACCTCTCCATCTCCATTAATGACGACCGACTTGACACTGACATTTTTTACAAATCCACCGACTCCCACAGCTACCTGGATTACACCTCTTCCCACCCTACCTCTCGCAAAAATGCCATCCCGTATTCCCAATTCCTCCACTTCCTCCGGATCTGCTCCCATGAGGACCAGTTCCACCACAGAACACACCAGATGGCCTCCTTCTTTAGAGACCGCAATTTCCCTTCCCACGTGGTTAAGGATGCCCTCCAACGCATCTCGTCCACATCCCACACCTCCGCCCTCAGACCCCACCACTCCAACTGTAACAAGGACAGAACGCCCCTGGTGCTCACCTTCCACCCTACTAACCTTCGCATAAACCAAATCATCCGCCGACATTTCCGCCACCTCCAAACACACCCCACTACCAGGGATATATTTCCCTCCCCACCCCTTTCCGCCTTCCGCAAAGACCGTTCCCTCCATGACTACCTGGTCATGTCCACGCCCCCAAACAACCCACCGTCCAATCCTGCCACTTTCCCCTGCCACCGCAGGAACTGTAAAACCTGCGCCGACACCTCCTCCCTCACCTCTATCCAAGGCCCTAAAGGAGCCTTCCACATCCATCAAAGTTTTACTTGCACATCCACTAATATCATTTATTGTATCCGTTGCTCCCGATGTGGTCTCCTCTACATTGGGGAGACTGGGCGCCTCCTAGCAGAGCGCTTTAGGGAACATCTCCGGGACACCCACACCAATCAACCACACCGCCCCGTGGCCCAACATTTCAACTCCCCCTCCCACTCTGCCGAGGACATAGAGGTCGTGGGCCTCCTTCACCGCCGCTCCCTCACCACCAGACGCCTGGAGGAAGAACGCCTCATCTTCCGCCTCGGAACACTTCAACCCCAGGGCATCAATGTGGACTTCAACAGTTTCCTCATTTCCCCTTCCCCCACCTCACTCTAGTTCTAAACTTCCAGCTCAGTAACTGTCTCCTTGACTTGTCCGGACTTGTCCTACTTGCCAATCTTCTTTTCCACCTATCCACTCCACCCTCTCCTCCTTGACCTATCACCTTCATCCCCTCCCCCACTCACCCATTGTTCTCTATGCTACTTTCTCCCCACCCCCACCCTCCTCTAGCTTATCTCTCCACGCTTCAGGCTCACTGCCTTTATTCCTGATGAAGGGCTTTTGCCCGAAACGTCGATTTCGAAGCTACTTGGATGCTGCCGGAACTGCTGTGCTCTTCCAGCACCACTAATCCAGAATGAGGAGCTATGTCATTCAGAGGGACTATTGGAGAGATGAGAAGTGCTCCATTATGCAACATGTGGTCAGAGTGTCCAGTGGAAACATCAACAGATTTATTCCACAATGAGGAAGGAGGCCTTGAGTTTGGTGTTGGCGTTACAATATTTCAGCATTTAAATTGCGAATAACATACCTGAGACAAATGTTTATCACTGATCGTGACCTCTTAAAGTTTTTGGAGAAATTTAGGGAGAAAAATACCAGTCTGTTTCGACTGAGCTTATTCTTGCTGCCATTCAATTTGAAATTATAAAGTTGACAGTGCGAGAAAAAGTAAGTTTTGACACAGTGTGGAGACTTGGATGAAGAAAAACAAAAGGCATTCTGTGGCAGGAGTAAAATGACTGACATCGAATCGAGTTGTGAACATTTGTATGCTCAGAGTCAATGTAATATATATTCATTCCAGTCTACTAACAGAGGAAGTTTAGGATGTCTGAAATGAATCCACTGTTGTATATTGATGGATTATTTTATTACCGATGGAGTCTGGAGGATACTATCACTGTAAAAAGGTTATTTTCTCTTGGATTTTTTTTTTGAAGAGACGTTTTAAAGGCAGAGGTGCAGAACCGTGTCTGAAAACAGTTTAAGTAAATAACTGAGAAAGCCTTTAGGTTTTATTAAAACGGTGGTTACAATGGAAGGGCAGTGGCCAGCTCTCCCAGACCAGGTTTCCTCGTTTTGTTTTTAGCTGCAGCATCCAGAAGCTGTTCGGGGTCCCAGAATGGTTGGAAGTCTCAATACATGATTCCTCGCTGCCTTTCTCTCTGAGATCTCTGTTGATGTTTATTTCTCCTGGATAAGAAAATTGCATGTAAGAATCTGTATTTGAATACATCTTTGTGCCAAGCAGTGTATACCAAGAAGGTATGGTATCTATTGTTTGTGTTTTTGTTCCACATATAAGCCATCCTGAAATGTTCTTTTCTTTGATTGTATTTTAACTAAAGCATTTAAATAGATTATATTTTGCTTAATGTCGAGTGGTTTAACCAGCCACAACATAGCTAGAAAGCACACTTCACATCTATATTCAAAATAAGGAAAGGTTTTGGTCTAAGCGGCCTTCTCAAAATATTTTGCGAGAATCTGGTCTGGTTCATAACACTTATAGACGAGGGGTTTGTAACTGACTCCTGTTATTGAAAAGTTAATGCAGCAGCTGGGGATGGTTTGCTGGAGGTTGTGCTGTGAGCTGCCTCAGACATTCAGGGAGACCTTAGGATTTGGTGACCCAACTTTGGATGGAGCCTGGGGACTGTAGTTACAACATCTGGGTCGGCAACATGAACAACAAATGGAGCAGAGGTTGCCGAGAGGGGAAGCTTTGAAACAACGCAGTGAGTGTGTGTGGGGAAAGGGATCTGCTGTGTCCACCCCGGATTTTCCAGGAACAGCTTCCCAAGCTCCACTTAACCCAGGAGCAGAGTGTGAGGGGACCCTGACTGAACAAGGAGCCGGTCACAGAGCGGTGTCACCTTCTTTAACACGTCCTGCAGCTTCACACCAGGGGGAGGATGGTGCTGCCTGTGGCTGTTAGGGTCACAGTTTCATTCAGCTTCTATGTTCTGGAACTTTTCAATCAGGACTGGGTGACATATCCATCATCCCCCAGTATGTTGACATCAATGTAACCATTCAGTGATGGAGGATATATATGGTGGATGAGGTAAATACATTTTTTCACCCTCAGCAGGGAACTGCCGGATGTATCCAGTATAATGGGATTCCTGATGTTGTACATGGAGTAGCCGTGTCAATGGGGAGAGGTAGAGGAACTGAAGGAGCACTTGCAGTGTGCCCATCACAGTACATCATGTTGGTGAATACCCCTGTCATCACTGCAGCCACAGCCTCTTCATTCACAAGCAGGCAGCCATTCCCATCGTCTTCAGATCTCCATGTAGAAAGGAATGAATGTATCTTGGATAAAGACCGTCCCCTTGACACACGTTTGAAAACTGCATCCCCCATCACCAACCAAACACTTCAAAACATTCCATGTGTATGGAGAACAATGGGGTCACTTGGAGCATCAAGGAGCAGACGATCAGGGATGGAGCAAAACCTCCCATATCTGAACGGGTCTGAGTGAACCCCCCAGTACAGTATCATTATTCCCAGTAATCCCTCTCCATTTTAGTAACATACTGCCTTCCATTATTCCTGTAAATGAAATGACAGAATATATCATGTTATATTGCAGCTGCCAAATTATTCTCCATTGCCTTTACCTCTCTGTCTCTATCTGTAGACCCTTCACCCTCTCTTGATAATTTAATCTCTTGCTTATCACAGCGCATCACCAAACTCAGTATTTCTATATCTGTTCCCTCCTCCTGATCATTGATATAGATTGTAAATAGTTGAGGACCCAGCACTGGTCACTGTGTGACTCCACTGGTGACGTTCTGTCAAACTGACTTAGACTGATTTATCCGGAGTTCCTGCTTCCTGTTTGATACATAATCCGCCCCCATTACTGTGTAACATAGTCGTAAAGCTGAATATGAACAAGGAGCATTAGTCAAGAATCCAACCCTTCGAACCTGATCCGCCATGGAATACATTCATGGCTGATGTCATCGCGGCCTCTGTTCCACTTTCCTGCCCTCTCTCGATCCTCAAACTGTAGTCTCTTATTGTAGATTGCGCCACATGAAAACATATCCACTCCACAGCTACCCTTTCAATTACCTTTAGCATTTTACAGACCTCAATGAGCTCTCCGTTTATTCTTATAAACTGGAGAGTATCGGCCTAAACTGCTCAATTTCTCTTCATAAGACAAACACTTCAAATATGGAATCATTCTATTGAAGCTCTTCTGAATTGCCTCCAATGGAAATACCTCATTCTGCAGGACACTCAAACTGTAGTCCTGTTGCAGCCTCACTAACGCCTTCCATAATTACAGCAACCTTTCTACTCTATCCTTTTACAAATAAACGAAGAAGTTATACTTGCATTCCTCATTACTTCAAGTCCCCGCAAGCAAGTTTTCTGTGATATACAAACAGGCCCCCAGATCCCTCTGCACCTAACCACTTTGAAGTTTCTCTCCATTTAGATAATCATTTGCCTTTTTATTAGGCTGGCCAACTTGAATAACCACATATTTATCCACTTTAATTTTCATTGCCAAATGTTTGCCCATTCACCCAGTCTATACATATAGTTTTTAAATCTCTTGCATCATCATTCCGAAGTAATTTCCCACCAATGTTAGTGTCATCTGAAAATGTAGATATAGCATTTTCTATCCCGTCAACCGAGTAATAATGTCGATCACAAATGGTTGAAGCATGAGAACTGAAATCTATGGCACCCAACAAATTGCATTTTCCAATAGAAAATGACACAGTTTATTCATCTGACTGCATTTCGTTGGTTAACCAATCCTCCATCCAAACCAATAAATTACTCCGATACCGATGCTGTCTGGTCTTACCACTCACTCTTTGGAGAAGCGACGTATCTGAATCCTTCACGAAGACCAGCTATCTTCCATTTCCAGGATTCCCACTATCCACCTTGTTTGTCACATCTTTAAATAACTCAAGAAAACACTTCAATCATGATTTATCTTTTGTAAAACCATGTTGACTCCGATGAATTGTGGTTTACGTTTGCAAATGTCCACAACAATGGATTCGAATAATTTCCCTTAAATTACAATACTTTATTGATACATTTTACTCCCTAATGTATTCAGTTATTATACGTTCTTCCCTTTTGAAAACCTTTACGTTTTCTTTGAATTCCTGTTTGATGGGCAAAAGGTTTTAAGAGATGTGCTCCAATTGCTGCATAAGCGGTATGTGTGGCTGACTGGACTCATTATCCTGCTGGTGTACAAAATCGATGGGATGAAGTCTTTCTGGGGTTCCCATGTTGTCATCTCCAAGGCCAGAATGACCACCTCCTGTTGATGCGTTAGAGGGGTGGGGGATTAAGGAATCTTCCCGTTGCTGTGTAACATTTTGAGGGTCTGATGGGTCTTCTCATATTTCTCCATAATCGGTGGAGATACTGAACGGTCTCCTCATGTATCCCAGAGATGGGACGAAGGGAGCGATTGGTCTTCTCTTGTTCCCATACCACAGACACGTGTCTGAATTACCTCCTCCTTTCTCACGAAAAAAGTCTCAGATAGTTTTTATCCTAACACATTTCCCTTGCAACAGACTCGGTGGGTCTGAATGGCCTCCTGTTATCCCAGTGTAACAATCTCCAGTCACTGTGTGACCACTTCCAGTTCCTATGTTACAGACTTGAGGAGGCTGAATGGACTGATCCTCTTGCTGTGTACCAGGATACTGGTGCAGCATGGCCTACTCTGGGTCCAGTGTTATAGATTCGAGGGGCTGATTGGCCTCGAATATATATCAGGCTCGAGGGGCTGAACAGTGTCGTCCTATTCTGGTGTAACAGGCTCGAAGGCCTGAATATCCTCCTGTTGTTCCTGTGTAACAGACTGGAGAACAGAATGGATTCCCCTACTATCTGTGTAATTCTCTTCAGTTGTTGACTCCTTCCTGTCATCTATGTTGAATAAGATCATCCTTTATTTTTGTAAACTCCAATGGCTATTGGATCAATCTGATCATCCTTTAGTTATAAGCTAGCACCTTCATTGCAGGAATCAGTTGAGGGAACCATCTCTGAGCTGCTTCCAATATAACAACATCCTTTCTTCATTGAAGAGACTAAATCTGTACACACTACTCCAGATGTGATCTCACTAAGATCCTGTACAGCAGCAGCAATACTTTACCAGCCTGCTGTAAGGTTCCCACCCAGGTTAGAGCTGTCTCAGCTCTCTGGGGAAATACAGACCATTGTTGAACGACCATTGTCCTTTTCTACTCCACTAGCATAACGGGAGATCTGGAGAAAATGTCACAATGATGCTTAAGAAGATCATAAATGATGTGGCGAGATGATCTCTACCATTAATCTCCCCAAATCCCACATCGTTCAGATTCTCCAGAATCTAGTAAGGTGGAGTGCAAAAACAGCAAGGAGAAGGAAACATTGATGGGAGTTATATATCAAAGTGAAAGCTGCTATACAAATGCTGGACATGTTTAAAAACGGGAAATGAGATATACACATTTGTGGGTACTGCAGTAATAATGTACTGTTTACATTATATCTAAACTGTGTTAACCCAACTGAATGCTAATGCTGGGAAAAATGGATTTCATGAGCATGTGTTAAATAGCTGGCATTAACATTTTGTCGAGCACGGAGCTAGAGATCAGGTTATTTATAAATTGATGTTGAATGATCAAAAGAACTAATTGAAAACTTTGCTGTAAAGGACCATTTGGGAACAATGACCACAATGCATTGGTTTTCTTTTATGCTGTTTGAGTACACGGTAGTTTTTGTTTTATTTGAAGTAACCGTTATAAATCTGAATCATACAAGCCCTGAAGGTGTGAGGAGAAAGTGGGCACTGCAGATGCTGGAGATCAGAGTCGAAGAGTGTGGTGCTGGAAGATCAGAGTCGAAGAGTGTGGTGCTGGAAACGCACAGTCAGGCAGCGTACTAGGAGCAGGAGAATTGACGTTTTGGGCATAAGCCCTTCATCAGGAATGAGGCTTATGATGAAGGGGGCTGAGAGATAAATGAGAAGGCGGTGTGGCAGGAGGGAGTTAGCTAGGAATGCGATAGGTAGATGAAGGTGGGGTTGAAAGTGATAGGTGATGAAGGGAGACAGAACGCCTCATCTACTACATACATTAAAGCCAGTGTGGTCTTCTCTACATTGGTAAGGCAGGTGGATCATTTCAGAGAACATATCTTGGATAGCCACATTGACCAACTCCACCGCCTTGTGGCTGAACACTTTAACTCCCCTTTCCACTCTTCCAAGGATATGAGAGTCCTGGGCCTCCTCCATCGCCAAAAACTAACAACCTGAAGCATGGATGAAGAAAGTTTCCTCTTCCATCTTGGGACCCTCCAACCACAGGGGATTAATGTAGGTTTCACCCGTTTCCCCATTTACCCTAACTCCACCTTATCCCAGTCCAATCTTCCAACTCAGCATCCTCCCCGCTTTTGAACGTTCCTATGTGTTCATCTTCCTTCCGATCAATCTGGTCCACCCGCCTCTCCGACCTAACCCTTTCAAGCCTCACCTTCAACTATCTATTAGATCACAGGAATCAGCTTAGAAAAATGCCAAGTACCGTAGTAAGCCAGTGGATTCGGAGAAATAAAGGACCCAGCAACGGATGACCAAGAAAAGAAAATCAAAAAGCGAAAAAGCATACAAACAAAAGAAAAATATAAAGACTGCTAAAAAAAAGTACATCAGTGTATGAAACAAAAATAAAAACAAGGTCAAATATGGAACAGTGGGTGCGCGGACAGAATAATTTATTGAAGACAACAGAGAAATCACAGGGAAAAGAAACAGTTTCTTTGTGTCTATCGTGAAGGCAGAATATCCAGAAATTCTCCCAGAAATACCAAGTGACCATGGGACTTGTGTAAGTGAAGTCTAAGATCATTCCTATAAGTGTTGAGGTCATGTTTTAAAAGAAAGCTGGATTGAGTATTTATAAACCTTACAGATCAGAAGTACTTCATACAAGAATTTCAGAGGAAGCAGCAATAGGCATATTGATTGCATCGCAGATTATCACGTTGTTTCCCAATACATTCCCGAAAGATATTTAGCCAATCTGGATAAGGCAAAGGTTACAAATATTATCCAACATTTTAAGAAAGGATGAAGATGGAGAGTGGTGAAATACAGACCAGTAACTTGTCATCCGCGATCGGGTGTCTGTTGGGCTCGATTATAAAGAACGTGTTACTGGATATATAGAAGGTAATGGGAAAACTAGGGAGGATGATAATGCATCGATGAAACGAAATCCATAAGTGGCAAACATTTTTTTGATTGGTTTGAAGATGATTCTTGTGGACGTAGGCAATGAGGAGCTAATGGATAACGTATAGTTGGATATTCAAGAGGATCTTTTTAAAGAACTCTCCGACTAACATCATAAGAAAAGTTAAAGTGAAAGGAATTGGGAAGAATTGGGCGGCACAGTGGCACACTGGTTAGCACTGCTACCTCACAGCGCCAGAGACACGGATTCAACTCCCACCTCAGGTGACTGACTGTGTGGAGTTTGCACATTCTCCCCGTGTCTGTGTGGGTTTCCTCCGGGTGTTCCGGTTTCCTCCCACAGTCCAAAATGTGCAGGTCAGGTGAATTGGCCATGCTCAATTGCCCGTAGTGTTCGGTATGGGGTAAATGTAGGGGTATGGGTGCTTGCACTTCGGCGGGTCGGTGTGGACTTGTTGGGCCGAAGGGCCTTGTGAATGTAATTGAAATATAGAAGATGCCATGCGCCAGCTGCACAGAGTGTTGCTACGACTAAACTGAGAGTATTGTGTACCGTTTGGAGTCCCAATCTAAAATAGAATATACTACAGACGAACTGCAAAAGGTATTCTCCAGATTAATCCCTAAAATGGCAAGATTGTCTGAAGTGGAAACTCAGCCTGTGATCTCGAGTTTCAAAAGATGAGGTGATTGTAGTGAAACTTAGAAACATAGAGGGGAGAGAACAACCGAGGGACATGGAGAAGAGCAAGCAGGAGAGATGAGGGAGAATCCCACGATATTCTACACGATCAAGTAGAACAGAATAATCAGCAACAGTTAGTGTCCATTACAAACCAAAGGGGCAATCAGTGTGTCAACCCGGAGAACATTGATAGATTGTTACATGTAAACATCACAGCTGTTTTACTTGGGAGAAGGAGGATGCAGGTACAGAATTCGAGAAGATGGACTGGAAAGCTCTTGGAAAGAGATTGATGTAAAATACGAGCGGCGGTTTGAGGCTTTGTCTGGTATAAAATTGGACCAATCCGCAGGTCTGGATACTGTTGGAGTCAAGGGAGGAAAGACGCTGATTGGAAATGTTAATTAGAATCTGACAATAGGGGAGGTGCCAGAGGACTGGAGAACAGCTATTATGATTGCACTTCACAGTAAGGGTTGTAGAGATAGACCAAGAAACTATAGACGAGCGAGTATTAAATCACTGTTCGGGAAACTACTGGAGAAAATAGAGAAGGAGAAAATTGAACTCCAATCAGAATGGCAAGGCTTGATCAGGGATAATCATCATGACTTTATCAGAGTGAAGTCACACTAATGGAGTTGATTCAATTAGTTTGAGGAGGTCGCTAATTTAGTTTTGATGCAATGCCTTTGACAAAGTTCCGCATGGGAAACTGAAAAAAATAAAGTAAAATCTCACAGTATCAAGGATAACTTGAAAAGTTACAGCGAAAATTGTCTTAGTGTCAGGAGGCAGACGGTGGTGGGAGAAGGCTGTTTGTGTGATTGGAGAACGGTGTCCCCTGGTGACCCACAGGGATCAGTGTTGTGTCCCTTATTGTTTGTAGCATTCATAAATGGTATAGATGTGAATCTGGAGGGGGAGTGGGTGGAGGGGTGGGAGTTGTGATAAGCAAGTTTGTGTTTGACACAAAGATGGGCCGGGTGGTTGGTAGTGAGGAGGAAGTTCTGATTTTAAAGGAAAATACAAGTGGAATGATCAGATGGGCAGATCAATGGCAGATGGATTGTGATCCTGATAAATTAGAGGTGATGTACTTTGGAAGGAGGAACCAGACATGGGGTGTACACAATGATTGGCAGCACACTAAGGAGCTCAGAGGGTGTTTCTCCACACATCCCTGAATGTGACTGAACAGGGTAATGGACTAGTTAAGAATTGAACCTTGGGTGTCGCGTTTATAAATCAGGGAGTAGATTATAAGTGTTATACAGGGCTTGGTTTAGTCCAGATGGAGTACTGTATGTCGTTCTGGGAGCCTCATTACAGGAAGGATGTGATTGTACTGGAGGGGGTTGCAGAGGAGATTCACCAGGATGTTCCCTGGGATGGAGCATATCAGCTATGGAGAGAGGCTGGATAAGCTCGGATTGTTTACTTTTGACAGAGAGGCTGAGGGGGATGTGATTCAGAAGGATAAGTTAACAAGTGGCATCGACAGGGTGGACAGACAGCATCTCTTCCTTTTAGACAGAGAGTCAAGAACAAGGGAGCACACTTTTAAAGTGAAGGGTTTGAGGTTCAGAGAGGATTTAAAGATGACTTTTTCTTCACCCAGAGGGTCTTGGGGTCTGGAAAGTACTTTCTGAGAGGGGAGTTATCAAGGTTAACCTCTCACCTGTTAAAACTACTTGGACAAGCACTAGGAAGTGCCATAACATTCCAGGCTATGAACCTTTTGTCGGAAAGTGGGACTAATATAGATCGTGCTGTATTTCTGTTGGCATAGAGACTATGCTCCTGTGAGTGTATGATGTGGAAGGTCAATGATTGAGCAGCTTAACACAAGAATTGATGGGTTTCTGAAGATAATGTTCACAAAGGTTATAAGAGTGAACTGTTATAGCTTGTCAAATTATGTCAATGTGAGAAGTATGAAAAAAAATGCAGGTTTTTTCCAGTTTGAAACCAGGGAATGGAGAATGGGAAACAGGGAAATGGCAAAACTATGAATCCACTACTTCAGTTCTGTCTTCACAGAACTTTCTGACAATACCAGGAAAACCAAGTCTGGCGTGGAAAACGAAATAGAACATGGAACATAGAACATAGTAAGTAAATCGTTTGGGAGAAATTATTGGGACTGAAAATAATGGTCATAGACAACACTAACACAGGTTTATGAAATGGGAATTATGTTTGAGAAACAGACTGGGAGAGAAATGAAAGAGAAGCAATGGATGTAAAACATGTGGATTTTCAGAAAGATTTTGGTAAAGCTCCAAGCCTGGTTTGCAAAATCAAATCTTCGTGGATTGGGCTGAATATATGGCCATGCTTCTAGAATGGGACAGCTGGCAGGAGATAGTGAATAGAAATGAACAGACACGTGAAATAAACAGCCTGACCTTGTATTTAAGGTCTGATTCTGTGAGTATGACTATATCCCTGACACCCCATCACCTTTCCCGGATATCTCCTCTCTCACCAGCAGGACAGACAAAGCAGAAGTCGTGGCACCGTGGGATACAGTTTGAAGGGAATTGCTCTGGGAGTCCTCAACAGTGACTCTGTATCCTATGAACTCTCATGGCGTTAGTTTACACATGGGAAAGGAAACCTCCTGCTGATTACCATGTACCAGACTCTTCCAACTGATGAGTCAGTACTCCTCCAAGCTGACCAACACTTGGAGGAAGCACTGAGGGTGGCAAAAGCACAAAATGTACTCTGGGTTAGGGACGTCAATGTCCACAAAAAGAGTGGTTCAGCAGCAGCATTACTGATTGAGCTGGTTGGGTCCGAAAGGATATAACTTCTCGACTCGGTCTGCGGCAGGTGGTGAAGGAACCCACAAGAGGGAAAAGCCATATTTGACCACAGCCTTACTAATCTGCCAGCTGCAGAAGTTCCTGTCCATGACAGGATCGGGTAAGAGTGACCACTGCATAGTCATTGTGGAGATAAAGTCACGCTTGCATATTGAGAATAACCTCCACCATTTTAGGTGGCACTGTCACCATGCTAAATAGGACAGACTTTGAACAGATCTAGCAACTCAAGTCTGGGTTTCGATAATATGTTGTGGGTCATCAATAGCAGCAGAATTGTACTCCAGCACAACCTCATGGCCTGGCATATCCTCCTCACAACAATTACCATCAAGCCAGAGGATCAACATTGATTCAATGGAGTGTGCAGGATGGCAGGAGCAGCACTGGGAATACCTGAAAATGAGATGTCTGCCTGATGAAGTCACCAACCATGACTACCTGCGTGCCAAACAGCATAAGCAGTTAGTCATAGACAGAGCTAAGTGATCCCAAAAGCAACGGTGCAGATCTCAGCTCTGCAGTCCTTCTACTTCTAGTAGAGAATAGTTATGGACAATTAAACAAGTCATCGGAGGAGGACATTCCACAAGTATCCCCATCCTTAATGATGGAAGAGCCTAGCACTTCAGTGCAAAAGATAACGTTCATGCATTCCCAACAATCTTCAGTCAGACGTGCTGAGTGGATGATCCATCTCGGCCTCCTCCAGTGACCCTCAACAATTCAGTTACCAGTCATCAGCCAATTTGATTCACTCCACGCGATATCCAGATTGAGTTGGAGACACTGGATAACCCAGAGGGTACATACCCTGACAACATTCTGGCAATAGTACTGAAATGTTGTTCTCCAGACCTTGTCACTGCCCTCACCAAGCTGTTCCAATACCGTTACAACAACATTTCCCCGATTACATGGAGAATTACCCCAAGTATCTCCTGTACATAAAAAGCAGATCAAATCCAATCCGGCCAATACCACTTCATCAGTCTACTCTCGATCATCAGTAAAGTGGTGGAAGGTCTCAGTGCTTTTAAGCAGCACCTGCTCAGCAATACCCTGGTCAGTGACGCCCAGTTTGGGCTCCCCCAAGGCCACTCAGCTCCTGACCTCATTACCATGGTTCAAACATGGACAAAAGAGCTGAATTCCAGAGGTGGGGTGAGAGTGATAGCCCTTTAAATCAAGGCTACCTTCGCCCAAGTGTGTTATCAAGGGGCCTTAGCAAAACTGGAATCAATGGGCATCAGGGGCAAACTCCCCACTGGTTAGAATCATACCTGACACGTAGGAAGATGGTCATGGTTGATAAAGGTCAGTCAACTCAGCTCCAGGACAAGTCTGTAGGAGTCCCTCGGGCAGTGGCCTAGGCCCATACATCTTCAGGGCTGCTTCATCAATGACCTTCCCTCCATTTTAAGGTCAGAAGTGGAGATGTTTGCCAATGATTGCACAATCTTCTGCAACATTTGTGGCTCCTCATATACTGAAGCAGTCCATGTTCAAATACAACAAGACCTGGACAGTATCCAGGCTGACAAGTGGCAATATTCACGCCACACAAATGCCAGACCGTGAACATCACCACTAAAATACAATCTAACCTGCCCCTTGGCATTCAATGGTGTTACTGTCACTGAATCCACAGTGGACTGTAGCGGTTCAACAAGGCAGCTCACCACCACCTTCTCAAGGGGCAACCAGGGACAGGAAATAAATGCTGGCCCAGCCAGTCACACCCAGCTTCAGGAAATAAATATTATTTAAATAAAATAACAGAGGAAGGTTTCTGGGATATCACAGAGATCGGTGCTCAGGTCCCAGTTGTTCACAATACCCATTAAACATTTGGTTGCAGGAATCAAATACAATATATCCCAACCTCTGATAGAACTAAAGGATGTTGGATTGTGAGTGGGTGAGGAGGTTGTAAAAAAGCTTCAAGGTGACTAAGACAAGTGGAATGAATGGGCAACTACGTAGCAGATGGAGAGCAAGGTGGGTTGAGGTGACAGTGTGCCCATTGGTGGGAACAAGAGATTGGCAGCTTTTCGTTTGAAAAGGGATTGTTTGAAACATGTTGATCTGAAAAGCGACGTATGGGCCTTTTTGTTGTTTCCTTCTGCGCGGCCCTCCGAGGTCCCTGAAGCACAGTGAGGTCTGAACCTACAAGGCAATACTGGGAATGGCATTCACACGCTGCCCAGTGTACAAAGACCTACCAAGTGGGGAGCTGTAACATTGCAAAGGATCTGGATCTCCCTGTACACCAGTCACTGAAAGCAATATTGCAGGAGCAAGAACCAGATAGGAAGATCAATGATGTGCTGACCTTCATTTCAGGGGGATTTGAGTCCAGGAGTAAGCGTGGCTTACTGCAGCTGTAGAGAGCTTTGGTGTGACCCTATCTCAAACACTGTGCAGTATTCTGCAGATTTGGTCTCAGTACATAATAAAGGACAAACCTGACATTGACGGTGAGCAGTGAAGGATGACCAGACCGATCTCTAGGATGACAGGCTTGTTGTGGGAGCAGAGTTTGGGGCGACTGGGCCTGTATTCCATGGGGTTTAGGAAAATGGGTGGAGATATCAATGAGATATATAAAGATCTGACAGGGTGAGACAGATTGGAAGCAGGGATAATAATTCCCCTGGCTGTGATGTCTAAAACAAGGGTCCACAGTATTAGGTACAGACAAAACATTCTGCAATGAGATGACAATAAATGTCTGCACTCAGTGACTGGTGAACTTGGGGAATGCGCTCGAAGCTGGAAGCCAAGACACTGAATATAAATACGGACGTAGAGACAGTAAAGGAATGGTGGGAGATAAGAAGAACGATATGGAAATAAAGGGCAAGGTATCATTATATTGAATTGGGTAGAAAACTCGACAGACCAAATGGACTACTGCACTTCCTACTTTATAGCTTCCCACAGTAATTCACATTAAGGGATGTGTACAGTGTGTGGAAAAAGTGCATTGTGTACATATTTGAACATGAACTGGAATGGGGAAGGCTCAATGTGTTGTATGACCTACTCCATTCCCGATGTTTCTATGTAGTCTGTAAATGTTGTCACAAGCTCTCAGATGTTAGGAAGGAGGTCTCTGCAGGGTCAACAGGACTGTGTTTCTCATTCCCTTTTTCCGATACTGAGGCTGGGGCCGGGTGTTCTGTCCGGTTTTATCCTTTAGACCTCGGAACAGTTTGATACAATAGAATGTCTTGCTTGGCGGATTCAGAGACCATTGAAGAGCTTATCACATTCTGTGTGCCTTCAGTCACGTTTAGGCCAGACCAGGAAAACACGGGAGATTCACTTTCTGAAAGTACATTTGTGAAGCAAATTGGTGTGTACAATCGACATTGGCTTGAAGGTCACTATTTATGGACACCAGATTTTGCATCTTAATATTTTGTCAATTGTGTTTAACTTACACCAGCTGCCAGAGCATTAGCCTGGTCTGTATTAGTAATCCAGTGACCTTTCCACAGCAGCACCATCTCTACATGGGGACCTATCTGAAATCATACTGAGCAGGTTATTTCTGTGCTGTTTGATAACTCTGTCAAAAAGAACTCCCACCAATTTGACTGTCGAGGTGGGTCTGAGGGGGAGGTAACTGGTCAGATTGTAATTATAATCCTCTCAGGAACTGGACATAGTTGAGTAATTTTCCACATTGCCAGGGAGATGTCAGAGTTGGAGCTGGAATGAAACAGCTTCCCCAGGGACACGGCTTGTTGTGCAGCACAAGTCTTCAGTCCTATTACAGGAATGGGGTCAGGGACCATTGCCTTTTTCGTACGTACTATGTTCAGCTGTTTTTCATGTCACGTCCAGCAAAATGAATTGGTTGAAGACTGGCAGCTGTCATTCTGTGGGTATCATGGCGAGGGTGAGGTGGATCATCAACTCAACACTTCTGGCTGAGGTTGGTGCTGCTACCACATCCTGGTCTTTTACACTGATGTGCAGAGCTGTTCGATTACTGAGGATAGGGATATTTGTGGAGCCCTTTGCTCCAGTCATTTGTTTAATCATCCATCACCAGTTATGTCAGAATGTGACAGGATTGCGGTATCATGGCGAGGGTGAGGTGGATCATCAACTCAACACTTCTGGCTGAGGTTGGTGCAGCTACCACATCCTGGTCTTTTACACTGATGTGCAGAGCTGTTCGATTACTGAGGATGGGGATATTTGTGGAGCCTTTTGCTCCAGTCATTTGTTTAATCATCCATCACCAGTTATGTCAGAATGTGACAGGATTGGGGAGCTTCGATCAGATCTGTTGGTCAAATGTGGTAGCTTTAATGGGTTCACGTCAGGTTTAGGTTCACGTGGTTCTGACCCACTCATGTTCACCCACGGTCATTACTGAAACATAGATCATATTGATGGCAATGGCAGACTGAGGAAATTATTCGAGGCTAAAAGTTACAGGTTGTGGATGAATGCTGTTTTGCTTCTGCTGCTGTAGTCTACAGCACTACATAAATACGCAGTTTTGAGCTGCAATATCTGCAATGCAATTCTGCTGTCTGTCTCTTAGTTCACATCGAGACCCATTCACCCATCAGTCATGTAATCAGTGACCTACTCTGATTTCTGATGTGGTAACACTTCCATTTTCATACTGTCATTTTGCTGAGGGTCTCTTCCCGGGTCATGCTTTCAATCTGACACATTCTGCAAAACCAATTAACTGATTTTAATTCAATTGTTTAATTCATCTGAATCTTTTTCCTTGAGTAATACCATTTTTTCTGTTTAAAGTGAATGTGTTTCCTCTGTTTCTCTCCCTGACCATGATTAAGAGCTCTGCAGTGACGGTGATGCCAGCCTTATGTAGTTTCCGAGCCAATGAATTCTCTGGATTCCCAATCATCTTCACCACATTGTATGTTTCCTCTTTTGGTTTGATGCCTTATTACTCATGGTTGCCTTGTCCTGTCATGAGTATGTTTCATCACCTTTGGGAGAATTTCTGATATCCTCCGAAATATCCCCAGAAATTCCTGCTTTTGCTGTTCCATGGTCTGCCCAGCTGGGCTCCCCTTCCAATTAACTCTGGCCAGCTCCTCCCACATGTCATTGTAGTTACATTGTTCAATTATAATCACACTACATCAACAAGAGACCAATAGATATAAACCGACAGAAGGAGCTTTGAGAGAGGAGACGCAAAGAATAATTGGTAAATTTCTTAACTAGATACAAAGAGAGAAAGAGCAAGCCAACATAGATGAGGAAATATGAAAAATGAGAAAACTAGATCATGGAAAGAAGTAGATGCACATCCCTCAATGTTTTGGCAATTCCTGTGTGCTGTGGTTCTTTGTATAGTGCATGTACAACAGTGCAATATTTAGATTAGATTAGATTACGTTACAGTGTGGAAACAGGCCCTTCGGCCCAACAAGTCCACACCGACCCGCCGAAGCGCAACCCACCCATACCCCTACATTTACCCCTTACCTAACACTTCGGGCAATTTAGCATGGCCAATTCACCTGACCTGCACATCTTTGGACTGTGGGAGGAAACCGGAGCACCCGGAGGAAACCCACGCAGACACGGGGAGAACGTGCAAACTCCACACAGTCAGTCGCCTGAGGCGGGAAATATGTTCAAATGCTGAGTCTGATGCCAGAATTTTTATCTCCAATAATATGACAGACACTAGCTTTGGAAAGTATCCAACAGGCCAATATATTGAATTCTGGTAGAAAGGGGATTAACTGAAATAAATTGGGATACCAGAAGCAAGAATTTATAACACATCCTGATAAGAATGAGAGATTGGAGTGGAGAATTCCAGAAAAACAGGGAACGTTGAGGGAAGGGGAACATATCATTTTAGATGAGAATCAAATGATGTTTTAATGCTTTATAAATTTTATGCATCATATGCATCACTTTTTGTTAACTGTGTCTCCGTTGTTCATTTAGAATGTGTTGTGCACATATGAAAAATGTTAATTATCTGCACACACACATTATTTAAACAGTGTATATAAAATCATTTTTCCGCCATTGAATTGGTCCTGTTGTTGTGTTACCAGGATACATGAACACCAACTGGCCACCAAAAGACATGACCCATTATCACTATGTTCCATACATACAGGCAAAGAAGGGCACCACTTTGCTTGGGACAATGCACACACATACTAAGATACGCAAGGATGTTCTTAGAGGAATGGCATTCTGACCAGAAGTCCATCAATAAACGCATCAATTTAGATCCTATCTACCTTCTCTTATGAAACAAGAGAACTGGAAATGACATCACCCATCTTAAGAACCCAAGACCTATAAATAGAGAGGCGCAACCTACCACCAGCACTTCAGCAAAGACTGTCACTGATGATGTTACCTAGTCATGGTGTCGAATCGTCAGAAAACAAACCTTCAAGCACAGCGAGCTAACTTGCATACATACAAACTGTTATTTTTCTTTTATTAGTGGAATTTGGGAGTTCTTTGTCACTCATGTATTAACAGATTACGAGGTGAGGTGAGCTTTTTAGGTTTGTGGTTTTAATTAACAGAAGTGCTCGACATAGATGTCTCCACAGTTTGGGGCCCTGCTGTAAGGGACTTGGACAGATTTGAACAGATTTCAGGTACAAAATGTCCCAGCAAATTCCAACACGTTGCAATTAGTGACCTAGATCTTCAAACAAAACCGGTCGGAAAATCTGTTTAATGTTGTTTACTGGTGGTTGTTTAAATTAAAAGTGAGGGAAACGGCTTTTAACATTACTAAAGAGGTTCCCAAATTTGCCAGGAAAGTTTAGAAAGACAAAAGGAGGACATTTTTTAGAATTACCAAATAGGTTGCAATTGGGTTTAACCAGGGACAAAAGGAAAGCTGCATTTGTAATGGAGTTGGTAAAGCACTTTGATGTATTAGAGAAACAGACAAGTGCAGTCGAGTTAGATAAAACTTAAATTGCAAATATGGCAACTGAAGTTAGAAGATAAAGAAAGAGACGGAAACAGAGAGAGAAAAAAGTGAAGGAGAGGAAAAAGAAAGAGAGAGAGAATTTGAGATTCAGAAGTTGGGATTTAGACAAGAAAGTTAAATTAACAGGATGGAGATGAAGGGAGAACGTCGGGATGTATACAACTATGTTAGTGCCTTGCCATATTTCTGTGCGAAAAATGTCAAAACCTTTTTTATTTCATTTGAAAAAAAATGACTCAGCAGATGACGTGTCCAGTGAACTTGTGGGTAATGCTAGTTCAGACTAAGCTGGTGGGCACAGCTGGTGAGGTATGTGCAGCGCTGTCAGATGAGGGGTCAAGAGATTATCAAGATGTTAAATTGGTTGTTTTGATTGGTTATGAATTGGTACAGAAGCATATAGACAGAGGTTCATAAAAATAGAGACGGAACCAGGTCAGACTTATGTAAAGTTTGAAAGAATTAACTACAGTCATTTTGATAGATGGGTGCTGGACTTAAAAATAGATAAGACCTGTGAGGCTCGAAGGGAGATTATTCTGCTGGAGAAGTTGAAAGACTCACTTCCAGAGATGGTAAAAATTCATGTGCACGAACAGAAAGTTCAAGAAGCGAGAAGCGCGGCAGAAATGGCAGGTAAATATGCATTGGTGCATGTGATGAAATTTAGCTTCCAGGAGAATTTTCATGCTATGAGGGATAGAAATTGTGAGAAGGGAAGTTCACACATTACAAAGCGAACAGTAGCGCACAATAGTTTACCACAGGTGAAACAAGAAGCCCAAAGGGGTTGAAAGGTGGTGAAAGGTCTCAGGTGTTCTCAGTATAAGGGAGTGGAACACATAAAATGACAGTGCTGATGGTTTAAGAAGAGCACTAGGAAAAGGTGATTTCACTGCAGTAAGCTGGGACACACTGTGATGGTCGTTGAAGGAAGGCACTTTGGGGAAAGATGCAGTAGCAGAGGCTAAGCCAGTGGCATTAGTGAAACTGGTAAAGGAGACTCCAAGTAGAGCTGAGGAGCTGCAGGAGAGTGCACAGCCGAGGCAGGGTCTGGGTATGGAGTCGGTACCTGGTCTCTGAAAGAATTCACCTCTGTAGATAAAGTTTACTCAGAAAGATCAGGAGGAGAAGGACAAGAAGTTATAATTTTGTGAGATATGGGATCTGCTCAGTCTCTAATAGTTGAGAAGTGAGGCGCCGTAAAAGCACAAAAGATCTGGCAGCATCCAAACAGCAGGACAATCGAATATCAGGCAGAAACCGATTGTCAGGAGTGTGGTGGGGGGACAAGGGGGCTGAAAGATAAATACGAGGGTAGTAGCTGGGCTGGTTGGAGGGTCACTGGGAAGGCGATAAGAAGATGTAGGTGGGAGTAATAGTGATATGTCGGTTTGGAGGGTGGAGTCGGTAGGTGGGAAGGAAACTGGCCAGTTAGGGCGGTTCAAGAGGGCAGTGCTAGATTGAATGGTTCAATCTGGCAGAGGTTGGGGGAGGGGAGATTTGGAATTTGGTGAAGTCAACGTTGATGATGGTTCTAGTTTGAGGGTTCTCGTTCTCCTACCACCTATCCACAACACCCTCCTCTCCGACCTATCACCATCATACCCCACCTGCGTCGACCTATCGCCTTCCAAGCTATCTTACACCCAGCTCCACTCCCACTCTCCTATTTATTTCTCGGCCCCCTTCCCCCTCCCTTACCTCCCACTTTCCTGATGAAGAATTTATGCCTGAAACGTCAACTCTTCTGACCCTCAGATGTTGCCTGGTTGGCTATGCTTTTCCAGCCCCACACTTTTCAACTCTCATCTCCAGCATCTGCAGCCCTCACTTTCTCTCGGCCTCTAATAGTGAGAGATGAAAGTATTTTCACTCTTTCTGACATATTAATCAAGATCGTAACAATTTGTGGAATCGGGTTAGAAATTA